>NC_057813.1:229362629-229372093 GCF_018294505.1 Triticum aestivum | reverse complement strand
CCGCCCCGAGCCTTCTCGCTGCCGCTCGCGACCCCGCCCGCCGGACGCCGCCCCGGTCGCCGCCTCGCCGCCCCGGACCAGATCCGGCCGGTCCCGACGCCGGCGCCCTTCCTCCGGCCGTCCCCATCCTCCTCCGGCCTCCTCCTCTCCAGCTCCGGCGAGCCGCCCCGTCTGCCTCGGCTTCCGCGCGCCCGGATCCAGATCGGGTCAAACCTAGGTTGACCCCGAAATCCTCGTCATTTTTGTCACATTAGTTAGCGCTGTTTATCGCATCATAACTTTGCATCCGTAGCTCCGTTTCATTCGAATGATATATCAAAATGTTCATCAGGTTGTGCTCTTCATTTTGTTCCATTGGGCCATGTTCATTTGAGGTCATATCGATGCCCAAATCGCTGATGCAAGGGTGCTATATAATGTTAGTTTCTCATTCTTAATAGAATGTGGGCATTTGTCATTTTTGCTACATTTATTGTGTGCATCTTATGGGCATGAGCTCTACATGTGTTTTGTACTATGCCATGCCATCTTTACATAGGTGCTTGCCATGTATTTTTGTGATCAATGTGGTGACTAGCACAAGCATGCAAACTAGGCTTCGTGATGTTGCTGATTTCAGTCCCTGTTCTGCTATTATTTTGATGTCATGTAAACATGATGCTACAGAGAGATCCATGCATATTTTGAGATACTTCAGTAAGGATGATTTGAACATATGGTTATGCTTTATCCATTAATGCCCCTGTTTGCAATTACGGAGTAGTCTAGCATGTCATTTGCGTGATCTACTTTTGCTATAAAATGTTTCCTGGCAGATTGTTTATATGTTATTCAATTTTGCCAAGGTTGTTCTAGTTGATCCTTGCATGTTATGAACTTGTTCTTGCCTTGGTTAGTTTCATAAACATGTCTTCTTGCTGATGTTATGCTTATATTGTCATGCAATGACTTGTGGTGAGTGAATCGAGCTCGCAAACATGCCTTCATAATGTTGTTAATGCCATGCTCTGTTTGCTGAATCTGTTAACGAAACTTGCTATGTTTACATGGGTGCCATCATATCTTCTGATCCTTTTTGTCTCATGGTCACTAAGGGTCTTTTGTTCTATGCTTTGAGTAGAATCATGTCGTGTCTTGTTTTGCTATTATAAGTTCTTGTAGCATGTTTATTGCTTGCTCTGAACATTTCTTCCTGATGTTGTTTATGGCATGTCCAGTATTTTCACTAAATCTGTGAAGCTGATATCTTTTGCACTTTTGCCATGCTTGTTTGAACCTGTTATTTTGTGATTCAGTCGTAGCTCGGTGTTCATCTTTTGTCAAGCATCCCTTGTAGATCACTGCCATATGTGTTTTTATTATGTTGGGCTGCTGTAGCATAGTTTCTTGTTGCATGCTAAGTAGCATCATGCTGTTAATCGCCAATTTCTGTTCTTGTTTTGCTTGCCATTTGCAAACCGTATATCCGTTTCCGGTTATCTTTATATCGATTTCAACCGAAATCATCTCATCTTTCCAGCGGCATACTTGGTTTGCCAAGTTGGTGCCTTCTTCATCATTTTTCCTTCCGGAGCCCGCATATGCATTGCATATCACATCTCGCATATCATGCCATGTATTGCATGATGTTGCTTATGCATTGCACCATTATTGATTGTGGCTTCTTTGTTTGTGTTCTTGCCTTGGGTAGAGCCGGGAGACGAGTACGTGAACGAGGAACCTGCTAAGAACACTTACGAGGATCAAGCTTTCGACAGCTCTGAGAACTTTGCAGGCAAGATGACCATACCCTCGATATCACTTCTATCTTTGCTTTGCTAGTTGCTTGCTCTATCGCTATGTTAGCTCTATCTACCACATGTTTATCATGCCTCCCATATTGCCATGTCAAGCCTCTAACCATCCTGTCCTAGCAAACCCTTGTTTGGCTATGTCACCGCTTTTGCTTAGCCCCTCTTATAGCGTTGCTAGTTGCAGGTGAAGATGAAGTTTGT
Organism: Triticum aestivum; assembly: GCF_018294505.1. Taxonomy (NCBI): domain Eukaryota; kingdom Viridiplantae; phylum Streptophyta; class Magnoliopsida; order Poales; family Poaceae; genus Triticum; species Triticum aestivum. Next base: position 229,370,099 of record NC_057813.1, on the reverse strand, counting down.
TCCTGGTTGGAACATGGATATTTTGGGATATCACAATATCTCTTGTTTAATTAATGCACCTATATACTTGGTAAAGGGTGGAAGGCTCAGCCTTATGCCTGGTGTCTTGTTCCACTCTTGCCGCCCTAGTTTCCGTCATACCGGTGTTATGTTCCTTGATTTTGTGTTCCTTACGCGGTTGGGTGATTTATGGGACCCCCTTGACAGTTCGCTTTGAATAAAACTCCTCCAGCAAGGCCCAACCTTGGTTTTACCATTTGCCACCTAAGCCTTTTTTCCTTGGGTTTTGCGAGCCCGAGGGTCATCTTTATTTACCCCCCGGGCCAGTGCTCCTTCGAGTGCTAGTACAACCTGGGCGATGTCCGGCGTCCCCTGGGCACCAGGGTCTATACCAACCCGACGTCTTGCCCATCCGGTGTGCCCTGAGAACGAGATACGTGCGAATCCTATCGGGATTTGTCGGCAGAACGAGCGGCTTTGCTGGTCTTGTTTTACCATTGTCGAAATGTCTTGCAAACCAGGATTCCGAGACTGATCGGGTCTTCCCGGGAGATGGTATATCCTTCATTGACCGTGAGAGCTTGTGATGGGCTAAGTTGGGACACCCCTGTAGGGTATTATCTTTCGAAAGCCGTGCCCGCGGTTATGAGGCAGATGGGAATTTGTTAATGTCCGGTTTTTGAGAACTTGACACTTGACTTCATTAAAATGCATCAACCGCGTGTGTAGCCGTGATGGTCTCTTCTCGGCGGAGTCCGGGAAGTGAACACGGTTTGGGTTATGTATGAACGTAAGTAGTTTCAGGATCACTTCTTGATCACTTCTAGCTTCTCGACCGATGCGTTGCTTCTCTTCTCGCTCTCACTTGCGTATGTTAGCCACCATATATGCTTAGTGCTTGCTGCAGCTCCACCATGTTACCCCTTTCCTACCTACAAGCTTATATAGTCTTGATCTCGCGGGTGTGAGATTGCTGAGTCCCCGTGGCTCACAGATTCTACCAAAACAGATGCAGGTGCCGAGGAAACCGGCGCAAGTGGCGCAATCGAGCTCAAGTGGGAGTTTGATGAGGACCTTGGTCGTTACTACGTTTCGTTTCCAGATGATCAGTAGTGGAGCCCAGTCGGGACGATCAGGGATCTAGCATTTGGGGTTATCTTCTTTTCATTTGGATTTGATCGTAGTCGGTCTATGAGTGTATTGTGGATGTTGTATGAACTTATTTATGTATTGTGTGAAGTGGCGATTGTAAGCCAACTCTCTTTATCCCATTCTTGTTCATTACATGGGATTGTGTGAAGATGACCCTTCTTGCGACAAAACCTACAATGCGGTTATGCCTCTAAGTCGTGCCTCGACACGTGAGAGATATAGCCGCATCGTGGGCGTTACAGGTTGGTAATCAGAGCCATCCCCGACTTAGGAGCCCCCTGCTTGATTGATTGCTGGCGTTGTTGAGTCTAGATCAAAAATGTTTTGAGTCTTAGGATTATATATATCGGAGAGTAGGATTCTTTTTACTCATCAGTCCCTTCATCGCGCTGGTGAGGTCTCCTGACGTAGATGTTTTGACTTTCCTCTCCTCAAATTTCACAAAAAAAAATTAGGATCACGCGGGTATCTTGGGATCGTTCAGATGATTTTGTGACGAGAACATTGTTCTTGGTGCCTCCTGACATTTAGGGGTTGTGGCAGTGTCCCGGGGAGTTGAGCTCCGAGGTGTTGTCGTCACAATTTTATCGTTGCAGTTCTGGAATACCTGAGTTTTGCCGACATCGAAAATCTCTTTTATGCAGTTGTTGGTGAGATAACCTCGACGCCGCCCAGTACTGGGGCGGGAGTTCGGGAGTATTGCCATAACTCGTATAACGGATGCTTTTCGAAGGTTGAGGTACACGATTTCTGAAGGTTTCTTGGTTATGTGTTGATGGATGGATACAGCTGGATGTAGGGATTGTTAGTTTGGGTGAGATATATTGCTTCCCCTATATCCCCAACACCTGATTGCATAACCAGAAAGTTTCAGGAGTTTATAGGTGGGATTCAAGTAGCTCTAGCATTTCTTCCCGCGGATATTTGGTTTGTGATTGGGTAATCCTTACCACTTATTTGTTCCAGTTGTACCTTGTTATTTCATTCATCAATATCTTATCAAGTGGCTTCTCACCTTAATGGACGTGTGATGTTAGCTTTGGGAATTCATTCGTTCATCCTTTTTCGAATGTTTATTGTGAAGACTATATGTTGCAATTTCTATCCGTTGATTCAACTTGTCTATCTGTCTATCAAGATGCTAACGGATGTCACCCTCTTCAAGATGGCTCCACCAACGCGTCAGAATCCGGAATGCAATGATGGGAGTCAGGCGAACCCTCCACCTCCACCTCCGCCTCCGGAGGCATGGCAAGCTTTGATGGCAGCCACAAACGCCAATGCCCATATGATGATTCAGCTCATGCAAGAGCGCAACCAAGACCAAGGCAACCAAGGGAATCAAGGTCAAGGGTAGTTCAACCATCAGCCTCAGTTTCCTACCCTCAACCAGTTCTTGGCAAATCAGCCGAAGTCTTTCAGCTACTGTGCCGAGGCCACAGACGCCGATGATTGGCTCGTGGATATCAACAAGCATTTTGAATGTAGCAATGTTAGGCCTGAGGACTACGTCAAGTTCGCTTCTTTTCAGCTCAAGGACCAAGCAGCTGATTGGTTCCAACAATACAAAGATTCCAGAGGAGGCCGAGTGATTACTTGGACTGATTTTTGTCGGGACTTTAAAGCTCACCATATTCCCACAAGTGTTGTTGAGAGCAAGCGTGAGGAGTTCCGCAATCTCAATCAAGGCAACATGTCTGTGTACAAATACAACAAGTAGTTTCAGAAACTTGCTCGCTTCGCTAAACAAGACGTTCCTGATGAGAAGAGTATGGTCTATCAATTCAGAGGTGGCCTTAGAGAGGATCTGCAGTTAGCTCTCGTTCTTGTTGAGCCTACTCAGTTTGATCAATTCTACAACATGGCTCTCAAGCAAGAAGGTGCTCAGCTCAAGTGTGAGGCTTCTAAGAAGAGAATCAGGGATGCAGTTCAGTCTTCTTCTTCCTCACAAGTGGCAGCTAAGCAGCAGAAGTTCTACCTTCCGCCTCCTCCGTTTCGTCAGCCTTACCAGCAGAAGAACTCATGTGGTCGTGGATCTTCCCACCCACCCAACCCAGGCTATCAGAACAAGTCTAATTCTCAAGCTCCAAGGTCAAATGCTCCTTATCATCGTCCGCTCTCAGAGGTGACTTACAACAAGTGCCAGCAAAAAGGTCACTACGCGAACAAGTGCTTCAACCAAAGGCGCCTTCCTCCTCCTCCTCCTGCGAGATCTTCAAGCAATGCAGTGGTCAAGCATAATCCAAAGTCTGCAAAGGTGAACATGATGAATGCAGCGCAAGTAGAGGATTCTTCTGATGTGATAATGGGTAATCTTCCAGTTAATGATATTCCTGCAAAAGTTTTATTTGATATGGGTGCATCTATTTCATTCATATCAAATCCTTTTGCATCCATGCACGATTTGCATACTGTTGATTTGCCTAAGCCGATAGCGGTTTCCTCTCCGGGCTTGTTCATGAATACAAAAATGATGGCTCCGAATGTTTCTATCAAGATGGGAGACTATAGATTTCTATCTTCTCCAATAGTTCTTGGCGACTCTGATATTGATCTAATTCACGGGATGGACTGGCTTTCTAAGCACAAAGCTCAACTTGATTGTGCTGCCAGGGAAATTCAATTGACACACTCTTCTGAGGATGTTATCATCTATGTCGCTCGTGATGAAACCATTCGGTTGTTTTCTCTCAATGAGAAGGGCAAGTTGGATGCTATTTCTCAAATTCCAGACATTTGTGAGTACCAAGATGTCTTTCCAGAAGAGCTTCTGGGTATGCCTCCTCATCGGCCAGTCAAATTTGTTATCGATCTTGAGCCTGGCACTAAACCCGTTTGCAAGCGTCCTTACAAGCTTGGACCCAAGGAGCTGAAGGAATTGAAGAAACAACTCGATGAACAAGAGCGTCTGGGTTTGATTAGACCGAGTTCATCTCCATGGGGTTGTGGAGTTCTTTTTGTCCACAAGAAGGATGGCACGGACCGTCTGTGCGTCGATTACCATCCATTGAACAAGAAGACACTCAAGAACAAGTATCCACTTCCCAACATCAATGAGCTATTCGAGCAACTCAAAGGTGCTAAAGTTTTCTCCAAGCTTGACCTTCGTATGGGTTATCATCATATTCGCATTCGTGAACAAGATATTCCCAAGACAGCATTCAAAACAAGCTTTGGTTCTTATGAATATACTGTCATGTCTTTCGGCCTTGTCAATGCTCCTCAAACGTTCTCTCGAATGATGAATTTCATTTTCAACCCCTACACCAATGAATTCGTTCTGGTGTATCTCGATGATATTTTGGTCTTCTCCAAGAATAAGAAGGATCATGCCAAACATTTGCAATTGGTGCTCGACAAGCTCAGAGAGTATCAATTCTATGCGAAGTTTTCCAAATGTGAGTTTTGGCTTGATGAAGTTCTTTACCTTGGTCATATCATCTCCGCCAAGGGCATTGCTGTTAATCCCGCGAAGGTGTCTGCAGTTGTGAATTGGGAACCTCCTCAGAATGTCAAGCAGCTCCGCACTTTTCTTGGTCTTGCAAGCTATTGCCGAAGATTCGTTGAGAACTTCCCTAAGATTGCAAAGCCTATTTCCAACCTCCTCCAGAAGCATGTCAAGTATGTCTGGACGCCTGAGTGTGACGTTGCTTTCAACACCCTCAAAGAGAAGCTAGTCACAGCTCCTGCCTTGACTCCTCCTGATGAATCCAAGCCATTCGAAGTTTTCTGTGATGCTTCTCTTCAAGGTCTCGGTGTTGTGTTAATGCAAGAGAAGGAAGTTGTGGCCTATACCTCTCGTCAGTTGAAGCCCAACGAAAAGAACTACCCCACTCACAATCTTGAGTTGGCGGCAGTTGTCCATGCATTGATAACATGGAGACATCTCTTATTGGGAAGGCAAGTGGACATTTTCACAGATCACAAGAGCCTCAAGTATATCTTCACTCAACCCAACCTCAACCTCAGGCAAACTCGATGGGTTGAAATGATTCAAGAGTACAATCCAAGTATTGAATATACTCCTGGCAAGGCGAATGTGATTGCAGATGCTTTGAGCAGAAAGGCTTATTGCAACAGTCTAATTCTCAAGCCATTTCAACCGGACCTTTGTGAAGCTTTGCGCAAACTCAACCTCCAAGTTGTTCCTCAAGGCTTTATTGCCAACCTCATAGTCTCTCCTACTTTGGAAGATCAAATTCGTGAGGCACAACTCCTGGATACCATGGTGAAGAAGGTGAAACGTGGTCTCGACAAGGGCATTTCCAAATACAAGTGCTTCCACATTGATGACAAAGATACTCTATTCTTCGAGGATCAAATTGTGGTTCCTAAAGGTGATCTAAGGAAAGTCATCATGAACGAGGCACACAATTCCCTTCTATCCATTCATCCTGGAAGTACGAAGATGTACCATGACCTCAAGTAGTCGTATTGGTGGACTCGAATGAAGCGAGAGATTGCTCAATTCGTGAATGAATGTGATGTCTGCAGAAGGGTGAAAGTAGAACACCAACGACCAGCTGGTCTCCTCCAACCTCTTGCTATTCTGGAATGGAAGTTTGATCATATCGAGATGGACTTCGTGACTGGATTTCCAAAGTCCAAGCGTGGAAATGATGCTATCTTCGTTATCATTGACAAGCTTACTAAAGTGGCTCATTTCCTTCCTATCAAAGAATCTATCATAGCAGCTCAGCTGGCAGAGCTATACACCTCCAGAATTGTCTCCTTGCATGGCATTTCACAATTGATTTCTTCAGACCGTGGAAGCATCTTCACTTCTAAGTTATGGGATTCCTTTCAGAAGGCCATGGGCACCAACATTCGCTTTAGCACAGCTTTCCATCCTCAAACAAGTGGCCAAGTCGAGCGAGTAAATCAAATCCTTGAAGATATGCTCAGGGCTTGTGTCATTTCCTTCGGTATGAAGTGGGAAGATTGTCTTCCATATGCCGAGTTCTCCTACAACAACAACTTCCAAGCGAGTTCGGGCAAGGCCCCATTCGAAATTCTCTATGGAAGAAAGTGTCGTACTCCTCTCAATTGGTCCGAGACAGCTGAACGCCAACTTCTTGGCAACATCTTGATCACAGAAGCCGAAGAAATGTGCAAAGTCATTTGTGAGAATCTCAAGGGCACGCAATCGCGCCAGAAGAGTTACAATGATAGCAAGCACCGTGACTTGGCTTTTGAAATCAGAGACCATGTCTACCTCCGGGTCTCTCCAATGAAAGGCACTCGTCGCTTCGGTATCAAAGGGAAGCTTGCCCCTAGATACATGGGTCCTTTCAAGATCATTGGCAAAAGAGGCGACCTCGCCTATCAACTTGAGCTTCCGTCCAACTTTGCAAACATGCACGATGTGTTTCATGTGTCACAGCTTCGCAAGTGCGTCAAGACTCCGGAACGCACTATCAACTTTGAAGAAATTGACCTCCATGAAGATCTCTCTTATCATGAGCACCCCGTTGCTATTCTTGAAGAAACCGAGCGCAAGACTCGCAACAAGTCAATCAAATTCCTGAAAGTGAAGTGGTCACACCATTCCGACCGAGAAGCCACCTGGGAGCGCGAGGATCACCTCTGTTCCGAATATCCAGAGTTCTTTCAGTCCTAGATCTCGGGACGAGATCCTCTTGTAGTGGTGGAGTGTTGTAACACCCCGGATGTAACTTTGCATATTTGTAACTCCAACTCTTGCCATTTTCAGCTATGTGTTATGATATTCCCTCCGTGGTTGGGTTTTTGTCTTTTGTTTTGCATTTTATTCATGTCATGCATCTCATATCATGTCATCATGTGCATCTCATTTGCATACGTCTTCGTCTCATGCATCCGAGGATTTTCCCCGTTGTCCGTTTCGCATCCGACACTCCCACATGCACCGGCGCACCCCTCTTGTCTCTTTTCGTGTGCGGGTGTTAAACGTTCTCGGAATGGACCAAGGCTTGCCAAGTGGCCTTGGTACACCACCAGTAGACCACCTGTCAAGTTTCGTGTCATTTGGAGCTCGTTTCATACTCCAACGGTTAACCGGGTATCCGCAAAGGCCTCTTTTGGGTTGCAGCCTAGCACCCCTCCAAAACATCCCAATAACCCATCTAAGTCACATCCATGCTCTCCGTCGTCGGATCACGATTGTGTGGGAGAAAACCGCACACCATTTGGAGTCTCCTAGCTCCCTCTACCTATAAATATGGGCTCCCCCGGATTTTTCGCAGTCCAACCCTAGCAAACCTCCCTCCGCGCCGCCGGACGTGTCCGTCCCGGGCCGGACATCCGCGCCGCCGCCGCCCGGTGAACCAGGGAGCGACA
>NC_057813.1:228989768-229004753 GCF_018294505.1 Triticum aestivum | reverse complement strand
TCTGATTCTATAGTAGTTACAACACCATACTCCTCTAAAAAATCAATAAATCCAAGCCAAACTCAAATTTGGATCAAAAGTATGCATTTCCTATACATGACAATGCTAGGCATGTAGAACATGGATTCACGAAAAATAAATTGGGGATCAGAGGAGAAACATACCTGGATCAATCACACAGAAGGATTTGAACTGAAATCGAGCGAGTAGGGACCGAGCGAAGTTTTGCTAGGCTTTTGAGTTGTTTGGAGGAAGAATAAGAAGAAAAGAGAGAGATGGGGTAATTTACCTCATCCTCGGGCTTATTGTTACCAACAGGGATGCATACAACCGCCCATACGAGCGCAAGCGCCCGTATGGAACGTCATCGTTCACCCTGATAGCTTACCCGCGCCTGTGCATACCTCATACGACCGCTGAAATGAGCGGTGTCGGTGTCAAAACCGGCGGATCTCGGGTAGGGGGTCCCGAACTGTGCGTCTAGGCAGATGGTAACATGAGACAAGGGACAAGATGTTTTTACCCAGGTTCGGGCCCTCTCGATGGAGGTAAAACCCTACTCCTGCTTGATTAATATTGATGATATGGGTAGTACAAGAGTGGATCTACCACGAGATCAGAGAGGCTAAACCCTAGAAGCTAGCCTATGGTATGATTGTTGTTCGTCCTACGGACTAAAACTCTCCGGTTTATATAGACACCGGAGAGGGCTAGGGTTACACAGAGTCGGTTACAATGGGAGGAGATCTTCATATCGTATCGCCAAGCTTGCCTTCCACGCCAAGGAAAGTCCCATCCGGACACGGGACGGAGTCTTCAATCCTGTATCTTCATAGTCCGGGAGTCCGGCCAAAGGTCATAGTCCGGCCATCCGGACACCCCCTAATCCAGGACTCCCTCAGTAGCCCCTGAACTAGGCTTCAATGACGACGAGTCTGGCGCGCAAATTGTCTTCGGCATTGCAAGACGGTTTCCTCCTCCGAATAGTTTATAGAAGATGTTGAACACAAGGATAGTGTCCGGCTCTGCAAAATAAGTTCCACATGCCACCATAGAGAGAATAATATTTGTACAAATCTAATCTGCTGATGTATTCCGCAGCGTGACGTCACGTCACGGCCAGGCCTTTATTCGAATCGTTTTACTGTTCCACCTCAGCGCGTTTAGCGAGGCGGTTTCCTTGGCACGTCTAGTCAAAGCAGAGATCGTGTCCCCTTATTCCGAGATTCTCATCAATACGAGCATGGGTAACCCAACCATGCCTTTGGTATGACTCCCTAATTGAAAGCGAGTCTCAAACGGTTACGGGGAGGGCTCTTGGTATTCAACTCCTTTATAAAGAGACTAAGGCTCGACTCCCTTTTTCTCAATCCAATCGAATCCGCCCCTTGCTTCGAGTTCCAACACCCAAAGCTCTAGTTTTTAGGCGCTTCGGACCTTCGACGATGTCTGGCTCCGACCTTCAAGGCCGGTGGATGCCTTCCTCCGTTACAGAAGAAGATGTGCGAAAGCTGAGAGATGCCTGGTATCTAACCGGCGAAATCTTGCATAGGCTGCCTGCTCAAGGGCAGGCTATTCCCACTCCCCAGCCCGGTGAGAGCGTGGTGTTCGCATCTCACTTCCTTCGGGGGCTAGGCTTCCCGATTGATCCCTTCGTGAGGGGGCTTATGTTTTATTACGGGCTAGAGCTCCACGACTTAGCTCCGGAGTCCATCCTCCAAATCTCATCATTCATTGTTGTGTGTGAGGCCTTCCTCCATATTACTCCTCACTTCGGATTGTGGCTAAGAACCTTCAAGGTGGAACCGAAGATGATCGAGGGGCAGCACACTGAGTGCAGAGGAGCTATAATAAGCAAGATGGCCGGCGCTCCATGGCCCGAGGGCTCTTTTCAAGAGGAGTTCGGCTTATGGCAATGGGACTGGTTTTACATCACAGCCCCCAGGGGCACCACATGGGTGGCGCCGCCTACTTTTCGCTCGGGTCCCCCACCACGGCTAGCGTCATGGGTTAATGAAGGACTTATATGGGGGCCACCCAAAGACGTGCCCTTGCTGCAGGACCGCATTCGAGATCTTCTAGAAAGAGATATCAATTTGACCGTAGTGGCACAAGTTATGCTGATTCACCGCACACTGCCCTGCAAACGTCGACCTCTCCGCCTGTGGGAATTTAATCTGGAGGGACCGCGAGTCCTCCAACATTTCATGGGTGCGACACCCGTGGAGATGTACAAATTGTTCTTCGGATCACAAGCAAGGTGTCCGGATTTGTCCGAGGACGCAGGTCTGAGCTGCAATCGCCCGGATGCTAAGGTTAGTAGCCCCGTATTTGTACACACCATCCGTATTTTCATCCAAAATTACCCTTAACAGAGTTGTCCTTTGAACAGGAGTGGATAGTTAAGGCAAAGCTTATCGGGTGTCCAGCCCCCCTGCCCGAGACCGCGCTGAATCCCATGCTAACCAGGATGCTGGAGGTCGCGCTTTTGGCGGAAGGCGAAGGGGGGAACCAAGGGGCTACCGCCTCCGTGAAGGAGGCTGTTAGGAAGGGAAGAATCGAAAATTCCCCCGACCAGGGAAAGAAAAGGACTGCCTCTGAAGACCCGGAGGTGATGGCCTCAAAACGGGGGAAGAAATCTTCGCCAGAGGGTTCGGCACCGGAGAACGCCCCGGTCGAATCGCCCCCTAAAGGGGACCCGCTCTCCCCGAGATGTAAGTGAAGGGAGGGGTTCCATAATGAATGACACTCCTGTTTTATTTCTGAGGAAGATAACCGAAACATTACCTTGCAGTTCGGATCTCAACCCTTCTCAGCAGAGCTCATCTTCAGGGGATCTTCGTCCGGAGATGATAGAGAGCGAAACGCCTCCCCTTGTTGCACCGTCTCACGAGGCAGGCGACCCCGAGGTGTAGTCTCGGAGGGTTTTCCCAAGTTCGGACCCTGGAAAAGGTCGTCAGGCTAGTCCGGCACCCTCTGGTGCGCAGTCGAAGGGGCTGAAGGATCTTCTTGGGAGGGCGTCCATCTCAGAAGAACACCGTATGTTGATGAATACGGTGATTGGAAGGATTTCATCCACGGAAAGCGGATTGTACGAGGCTGCCAGGAGTTTACTAACAAGCTTTGAGGTACGCAAAAAGTTGTACCTTTTGGTAGAGCCGCATATTAAATGCGCCATGTATAAATAGTAGCCCCTGAGACTCTGTGTGTCGTCAAGAGTGACGACGCACAGAGGATCATAACCCCAGGTATAATATGTCGCCTTTTCCATGAAGGTGGCGAGGCGTTCGGTGGCTAGCCGGACTGATGAATCTGCCGAGCTAAAGCGGCAACTTGACGTAGCAGATGCCGACATCGCGCTTGTAACTAAGCGGCTAGACGAGGCACAAGGTATGTTCCAAAGACACCTGGTAATAGGAGCTCGATGCTCGGGCCTTATATATATGTGCTTAATGTAGATGGTGCTGCTGCCGTGGAGAACCTTCGGGTGGAACTTGCCCAGCCAAGGAACAAGCAAGGAGAAGTGATGCGGCTGCCGTTAAAGCGGCTGAAGAGCTAGAAGCCGAACATGCTGCTCATTGCCAGAGCAAGAAGGTAATAGCCGAGATGGCCATAAAATTGAAGGATGCTACCGACCGCTGTAAATTTCTTGAACAAGAAGATAGGGCGGCTCAGAAGGACCTTGAAAAGATCACTGCCGAAGCCAAGGATACTCGCTCTGCAATGAGAGCTATGAAGGAGGAGCTGCGTCAGGCCAGAGATATCACGTCTGGAAAGCCCTATATGCTGCGGATGAAGTTCGGAGACCCCAAGTGTGCTCCATTAGACCGGCAGTGGAGTGCGGAAAACACTTATCTGGATTTGGCAGCTAGTGCGGCGGACGCGACCGAACACTTCCGCGGCCGAGGTGACCATGGATTGGAAGAGCTTTTTTGGTTGCAGTTCCACAATCCAGAACGCCCACTTTCGGTATCCGACCGTTTGGCAGCCTGGGCGGAGCTAAGCAGGTTATCCGGACTCGCCATGAGGTATGTTGCGAGTCGTCTGTGGCTGGAGAAGCCGGAGCCGAAGAGTTATTTTGGCTTGGTGCAGCAGTTCCTTGGTTCGGTGCCGCATGTTGATGTAGTGAAGAGGTCGGCGTGCATAGAGGGTGCACAGATGGCTCTTGCCGGTGTCAAAACATACTGGGCGGATATGAGGCCCAGTGTTGTTGCATCCCGGGATTCGGACGAAAGCCGAGTACCTGCCAAGCACTACTTTGAGGAAGTTCTTCATGGTGCTCGTTTAATAGAGTCGCAGTGCTCGAAGGATGTTGTGTTCAAATAGCATGTACTATTGTAAAACGAATATTTTGATGGAATATAAAGGCTTTTTATACTTGTGCTTGCAAGAATTATGATGCCTCCTGTGCGGCCGTTTAATGTATATATGTGTATATAACCTGAAAGATGGCAGTCGTTGGCTTCAGCCCCCACGCATAGAATGCGGGGGTGTTTGCAAAAAGGCGCCTTTTCACACTTAATCCAACGTCTTGGTCCTATAAAGGAAGTGGTGGCGCGGCGAACTAGGCAACCGGACTATAATGCTTTATCACTTTCACTTAGCCATAGGAGTTTGACAGTGGGGCTACTGAATAGCCCCTAGGGGCACCGCGCTCACCCGAATTCGGGGCGTGAGTGTGCCTGACCGGGAAGCGGCCTTTCTATAATGCGGAGGAATCCTAAAGATTTCGAAAGTCGTCGAGTGGTTGACCAGTCTCTCGCTATATCATGACAGTCAGTTTTCGGCTTTCTCTACTGAGGTGCTCGCCTGGCCGAACCGGGGCACAACCGCAGTAGTTCTCTTGGTGCCGCATTAGCCGATATAACGGAACGTAAGGCAGCAAAACACAGGAGCCGGGCAAACCCAACATTTGACCAAAGACATGATTCGGAGCAGATGCATATAGGGCCAAACTCGCGACGCCGAACACTCCCTAAGGTATTCGGTCTTTATGAAGACGGGCCGAAATAGAGCCCTTGCTAAAAAAGCCCATGGTGTCCAGGTACGCGCAAAAATTCTGGCGTGGCCACATGCCAAGATGCCAGCCTCCTCGGTTATAGCAAAAACCGGGGGATGTTGTCAACAAGAGACATTAAAAAAGGTTTACGCAGGGTCTTAATCTGAAAAGAATCCTTGAAACGGGTCCCTGCTACACGTCTGCGCCTGTGTCTCCGTTGTGCCGTATCCTGGACGGGCGTAGCATGATGTTCGTCTGTGAAAGAGAGGAACTTAGTAAAAAATAAGCGTGCGAGGAATCTATATTAAAATAAACAAAATATAGTTGGAGCAAGAATTGAGCCGTATTGTCTCCGGGCGTGAACACGCGGAGCCCCTTGTACGGGGTTATGCGGCTATTAAGCATATGTACGTTTACGCCGGACTCGTCGAGCCGTGTCCGGGATAGTAGGGCTGGATTAGTGGGCGGCTGTCCAGGCGGCCGCACCTTTGCCCGTACTTTGGGGGTCAATTTATATTCCCCTATAATGAAATGATGCCTCGTGGGCCGGACATTTTAAGTGTAAGGGATGCATAATGCGGTATTGCGTTAAAGCGAGAGAAAGCTTCACGTCCCAGTAGCGCTTGATAGCGACTTACGAATGGGGCGATGTGGAATTTGAGCTTTTCGCTTCGGAAGTTGTCGGGTGAGCCGAAGGTGACTTCTAACAAAAGGGAACCCATACTTTGGGTATCTGGACCCGGCGTGACTCCTTGAAATGAAGTGTTGCCATGGCAGATTATAGCTGGGTTTACCCCTAGTTTGCGGATTGTGTCCTGATATAACAGGTTCAAGTCACTGCCGCCGTCCATAAGGACTTTTGTAAATTGGAGTCCGTTAATAATCGGATTCACGACCAAGGCAGTCCAGCCTGCGTTCCGGGCTCCTTTGGAGTAATCCTAATGATCAAAGGTGATTGGTTGTAACAACCAGTGGCAGTGCTCCTCTGGGGCTGGCCGTACGGCGCGTGTCTTCATAAGTGCCGTTCTGTTTTTCCCTTTTGTCATCTGAACTGAATTTACTGTCTTGACTTCTTGTGGGAACTTCTTTTGTTCTCCGGTGTTCTGCTTGTGGGGTGCGTCGTCATCCTCGCTTGGTGTGTCGAGCCCCTTGTGTTCGGCGTTGAGTTTGCTGGACTGCTTGAAGACCCAACAATCTCTGTGGGTATGGTTTGCAGGTCTCCCAGGAGTACTGTGGATTTGACATATTTTGTCCAAGATTTTGTTGAGGTTGGATAGCTCGTCCCTGTCATCTTTGGGGGGCGGCTTTTTCTGATTTTGCCAAGAGCTTTTGAATCCGGTGTTTACTGCCATGCTCATCGGGCTGTTGTCCTTGATCCGGCGCGGTTCTTTGTTACGGCGCGGTTTCCCGTTCCCATCTCTGGGTTCGGATGTATTCGGGTCGCTGGTGCTGCTTCTTGCCAACCAACTATCCTCTCCTGCACAAAAGCGGGTCATGAGGCTTGTTAATGCGGCCATTGTTCTTGGCTTTTCTTGGCCGAGGTGTCTGGCAAGCCATTCGTCTCGGACGCTATGTTTGAAAGCTGCTAGGGCCTCGGCGTCCGGACAGTCGACTATCTGATTCTTTTTAGTAAGGAATCTGTTCCAGAGTTTCCGGACGGACTCTTCGGGCTGCCGAGTTTTATGACTCAGATCATCTGCATCCGGAGGTCGGACATAGGTCCCTTGAAAATTTGCCCGGAAAGCATCCTCGAGCACTTCCCAACTTCCCATGGTGTTCTCGGGAAGGCTTTTAAGCCAATGCCGGGCTGGCCCTTTGAGCTTAAGGGGTAAGTATTTTATGGCGTGGAGGTCATCTCCTCTGGCCATGTGTATGTGGAGGATGTAATCCTCGATCCAGACTCCAGGGTCTGTTGTTCCGTCGTATGCTTCTATGTTTACGGGCTTGAATCCCGCTAGAAATTCATGATCCAGCACCTCATCGGTAAAACATAGGGGATGTGCGGCGCCCCTGTATTTAGGTGTGCCGCGATGTTTGGATATTTTTTGCATTGCATTGCTCACTAGAGCTTGCTTTCTTGGCCCATAGATGGATCTGGTTGGGCCAGTTTTTTGATGCGAATTCTTGGACGGATCGCGCGCTGTATTGAGTGCAGCGCCCTTTGTTGCTTGAGATCGATCGTGGGGTCGTCTACCCGACCTTGTGGCTTCCTTATTTTTTGACTGTGGGGGCTTTATGGCCTCTTCATCAAATTCCGGTAGTAGTTTTTGCTTCGGATAGCTCTTTGTGTGACGACTGTTGCCGTACTTGTGTGCGGTATTGAGTACTTTGCCCCATATGATCCTGAGTGCATCTTCCGCTGTTTTGAGCCTCCACTTCTGCTTTTTAGGCTACGTGCAGTGGCAACGAGCCTTTGGTGGAGGTTCTGATGTTCCAGCAATTTGTCCGGCGTGAGGTCGTCCGGACTATTATCTTTCCCGGGGATGGGTTGTTCGGATTGTCCGCCCTGTTTGGAAGGTTGCTCGATGGCATGTTCGTCTTCCGTTGATTCACCCTGCTCTATGGTTGGGTCTTTGTTGAGGTGGGGCTTGGCCTTGCGCTTACGCCGCCGCTTTGATTGTTTTTCGAGGGAGCGATCCCTGGTTGCGCCCTTTTGATCCTCGTTGTCATTTCTGTTAGGTGTGCCCACCATGTATACATCGTATGATGAGGTGGCTTTCCAGTGCCCTATAGGTGCTGGTTCTTGTTCGTCTCCTTTATCGACGTCCATACCGTCGATGTCTTCGGAGTCGAAGTCGAGCATGTCGGTTAGATCATCGATAGTGGCTACCAAGTGGGTGGTGGGTGGGTTTCGAATTTCTTCATCGTCCGCATCCCAACCATGCTGACCGTAATCTGGCCAGGGCTCTCCTGATAAAGAGAGAGACTTTAGTGAATTCAGGATATCGCGAAAGGGCGAGTGCTGAAAGACGTCCGTGGTGGTGAACTCCATGATCGGAGCCCAATCGGGTTCGATCGGAAGAGGTGCGGAATATACGGAGTCCGGAGCGGAGTCCGGCACCTTGGAGTCACGGGCCCTGCAAAGGACTAGGTTGGTATTCGGCTCTATCGCCGTAGAGATTGCGGCTCCCGGGGTGGCGTCCAACCATTCATCCCCGACTAGCGTAGTCGGCTCCGAGTTAATGGTCGGAGCGGGCACCTGAGCGACGCTCTGGGCGTTGTTCGGCGGCAGAGCTAAATCATGCCCATCATGACAGTGCGGCATGCTCGGCCGTGGCTCAAATCCGTCGAAGATCAAGTCCCCGCGGATGTCGGCCGTGTAGTTTAAACTTCCGAGCCCGACCTGATGGCCAGGGGCGTAGCTTTCGATCTGCTCCAGATGGCCAAGCGAGTTGGCCCGCAGTGCGAAGCCACCGAATACGAAGATCTGTCCAGGGATAAAGGTCTCACCCTGGACCGCGTCGTGATTAATTATCGAAGAAGCCATCGGGCCTAAAGGTGACGACACAGAGGAACTCTCAATGAAAGCACCAATGTCGGTGTCAAAACCGGCGGATCTCGGGTAGGGGGTCCCGAACTGTGCGTCTAGGCGGATGGTAATAGGAGACAAGGGACACGATGTTTTTACCCAGGTTCGGGCCCTCTCGATGGAGGTAAAATCCTACTCCTGCTTGATTAATATTGATGATATGGGTGTACAAGAGTGGATCTACCACGAGATCAGAGAGGCTAAACCCTAGAAGCTAGCCTATGGTATGATTGTTGTTCGTCCTACGGACTAAAACTCTCCGGTTTATATAGACACTGGAGATGGCTAGGGTTACACAGAGTTGGTTACAATGAGAGGAGATCTTCATATCGTATCGCCAAGCTTGCCTTCCACGCCAAGGAAAGTCCCATCCGGACACGGGACGAAGTCTTTAATCTTGTATCTTCATAGTCCGGGAGTCCGGCCAAAGGTCATAGTCTGGCCATCCGGACACCCCCTAATCCAGGACTCCCTCAAGCGGCATCGCCCATATGGAATGTCGTCAAACGTCCTAGTTGTTTTGTTTTTTTGGTCAAGGATGTTGTACGACTGCTCGAAAGGGTGTGTGCACTCATATAGAACATCGCCAAATGCTCTGGACTTCTTTCTCGTTTCCATAGAGATATCAAACGACAGCTCATGCGAGCGTGTGCGCTCGTATGGAACACCGTCGATCACCCTGTTTTCTCTGGTTGTTTTGCGTTGGAACCTCCAGGAAGCCATGTTGAAAGAGGATGGTGCCCCCATGTTTGGTTTTGGTAATTGATGACAATCTCTATGAACTAATGGTTTCCTTGAGTTATATTTGAAGGGTTTGTCCATAGGAATTTCTTGAAGTCCATTTGTTGGTTTCAAGGAGATTATGTGATGACCAAGGTGTTATTCAAGGAATTATCTAAAGATTGGCCAGAGAGAAGACATGATACATGGTTGATCAAGACTAACTCAAAGAGTGAATCAAGTTGATCAATACACAAAGCATACAAGATGTACCGAGAAGGATTAAGTGAACCCATGGTATGGTAAGCACGGTCCATTACACTTTGTGTACTAATCCATGGTCTACGTGAGAGTTCTTTGTGGGGTTAGGTATGTTTCCATGGGCTTGTGTCAAGAGGAAGATGTCATAGAACCCATGGAGGATGACATGAAGTGGTGATCATCATCAAGATTGTGGTGTGCAAGTTCAAGTGGAGCATCACGAAGAGGTCATGCTTGAAGCTTGCCGTCCATTGTGGTGACAATGTGTGAAGATCTGCTAAAGAGTGGGTCACCCATAGTGGAGTATGGGGGAGTAATCAACTAGTCTTCATAGAGCCAACACAATCAAGAAAGGTGGTTAAACTTGAGGAAATCAAGATCATCATCATCTAGCTCAAGTGGACTATGTGCAAGGAAAAGGTTTGCCCTTTATAGGTTTTCTATTTTACCGGTCTCATGGTGATAGTTGGGAGACCGGTTTTTGGGGATATAACTATTAGGTATGACCCGCCCAGGAGGGGCCGGGTTATCCTATGGCGATTCATAATATGAAGCCCAAGACGATACTTGAAGATGGCCGTTCAGTTAAGGGCCCAAGGCCCAAAGGCGGCTTAAGGCCCGTAGAGATAAACCGCCATATGTATATGACTTGTATTGTAAGGCAGGAATAGATAGACACCGAGCCAGACACTGTTTATGAGCCGGCCAAGACTCTGTGAGCCGCTGGGCGTCGACCTTTGTATATAAAGGGACGACCCGGCGGCGGTTCAGGACAAGTAACATCAGATCGAAAGCTAGGTCAAGCAAATTCGCTCCCTAGTAATCGAGACATAAGCAATCCCACCTCAAACTGGATTAAGCCATTACCTTCACCGCAAGGGGCCAAACCAGTATAAACTCCCGTGTCCTTTGTCCCATTTTAACCCCTTTAAGCTTCCTAGTTGCGATGGCTCCACGACTAAGTCCTTTTGCTAGGACATCTGCCGTGACGTTTCCACGACACCGGGTTATAGGTTGATTGTCGTACTGTCAAGGGGGGCTCTTAAGTCAGTAGCTTGATCGTATCGTTCATAGAGAGCTCAATCCATTGCATCCTTGCATCATCTTTATTGGTTCTTGTTTGTTGTTTTTCTTGGTGAGTTTTAGAGCTTATGGTCATCTTCATGACAAGCTCGAGTTCATCAAAATGGATTTCTCATATGCTTCTTCTATGGTGTTTTCAATGATGTAGTTTATGCTGGTTCTTCACCGTTAGAGTTTTCACATCTCTTGGATAGTATTTGTCGTCATCTATCCAACAAGCGTGGGTTTTCTCTATTCGGAGCTCATTTGCAGAAGTTATGGCAGTTTAGAGTTTATTGTATCCATTTGTTTTGCTTTTTTGCACTCCCGTGGTAGTACCGCTTATAAGTGGTACTTCCGCTCTCCAGTACCGCGACTACTACCGCTGCCTCTGGGGACTCAACTTTTCGTGTCAGGTTGCACGACAGTAGAATAGTAGTGCGAGCGGTAGTATCGACTGCTCACTACCGCTCCACTTCCGCTTATCCAGTTTCTTCTGGTCCTGTCATGCTCTCAGCGATAGTAGGACGACAGTGGGTGCGCGGTACTATAGCTTATAAGCTGTAGTACCACTCACACTGGGTGGTAGTACCACTGTTGCAGTACTGAGGCACTCCACTGCCCTGCCCATCTCCATAGGCCCCTGAGCTGCAACCCTAGCAGTAGTACCGCTAGGGCGAGTGGTAGTACCGCTCCGGCGGTACTACCACCTCATGGCTCCTCGCCATTACACTTCTCTGTGGGTACTACCGCCCGAGTGGTAGTACCACTCTCCAGAGTGGTAGTACCGCTTATGTGCGGGCTATGAGCATAACATTTGGATTTGGGAGGGCCTATTTAAGTGGGTCTTCTTCCCCAATGGTTCTTAATCCTTTGAGCTCATGTTTTGCCCCCATTGTTGACCTTCTTCGAGTTTGCTATCTGTCAATCCCTCCAATGCTTCTTGCTAGTTCTTGAGGGTAAAGAGAGAGAAGATCTAGATCTACATTTCCACCAATCACTTTCTCCTCTATGTGAGGGGAACTACTTGGATCTAGATCTTGGAATTCTTTGTGTTCTCCTTATTCTTCCTCTCATATTCCTCCATAGCTTTTGTTGTTGTGGTGGGATTTGAGAGTGAAGTACTTGGCACTCCGTGTGCTCTTGCCATTGCATTTGGTGCATCACTTTGAGTTCACGGTGATACATGGAAGTGAAGGTGAGAAGCTTATTACTCTTGGGTGTTTGAGCACCCTTGAGCTTGTTCCTCTTGGGTGCTTTGGTGCCCTAGATGGTTGGTGTCGCGGAGCTCACACTACCGCAGGATGCTGCTAACGCGACACTATGATCAGACCCTTCGAGAAACTGTGTGTGATGCAATAATAGCAAACCGTGGTGTCAGAGAACCGTCAAAAATGCCTAAAATGTTTGCGATGACGGATGCATCAAACACGGTTCAGATTTTAGTTGCGTGTGCGATGCAGGAATATGATTCAGTTCAATTAACTATTTGTGATGAGTAGGAACAAAAGAAACAGGCAGCCAGATGAAGGCGTGTGCGATACACAACATACGGTTCACTCGGATGAACTATTTGTGATGAGGAGGAACAACAGAAACGAACAACTAGATAAAGGTGTGTGCGATTGAGGGCATACGCTTCAGAAGGATTAACTGTTTGCGATTAGGCAACATAACAGAAATGGTCAGCCATATCAAAGGTGTGTGCGATTGATGGCATACACTTCACACGGATGAACTGTTTGCGATCAGCCACAACAAACAGAAACAATTAGACAGATCAACGTGTGTGCGCTAGACGGACACACATTCTAATTAAAAGAAGCGTGCGCGATGGTAATAACAAGCGCGCACAGTTCTTGGAACAAGACATGTGCTGACATTGCCGATTGCGGTGCACCAAACGCCACGTACGCGGCCGAGCAAGCGTGCCCATGTTACGCCGTCCGGGAATAGTGCCACACTTAGAAATTATAGAACCGTCAATAAATTTTGAGCCTGCGTCCCGTCACCCTCCAAATTGCAAACCTGTTCCGGTCAAAACCTAAACGGTTTCCCACTTAGGAGTGTATTAGTACTTGGTTATAAATACTGTACTATGCCAAGATGACTGCACATTCCTTCCTCACCTCCTCATCCACAAAAGCAAACAAGTCATTCAACATTGTTCTCTTGCGTCTGCCATGGCCAGATTGAGTTCTCGGTTGAGAGATTACCACCACGGAGAGGCGAGCATGGAAGCGGAAGCACGAGAGATGTCCCGCTTAGCCGCGAAAGCAGCCGACATGCCCCGCCGCGCCATCGAAGCAACACGGAGGTCTCGCCGCGCCGCCGAAGCAGCACGGAGGTCCCGCCGCACCGTCGATGCAACAGACTGGTCCGGTCGCGTCACAGAAGCAACAGAGATGTCCTGCCGCGTCGAGAATGCAACATAGATGTCCTCCCGCGCCGCGGCGGCCTGGGAAAAATCTCTTGCGGGCAGGCAAGGACTCTTACAGGCGCATGCGTGCGATTGTCCATAGCCAGATGTATCAGATCAACGACTGGATGAAGCTGTAGGACGAGTTGAATGCCTCGTTTGAACAACTCTCGGCCGACCGCGACCTGCCAAGGGCGAAGATCGCCGGAAGGGCGGAGCAGGCGCAGGAGACTGCTGCCTTGTTGAAGAGGACGGGTGTCATCATCAAGAAACTTGTGGACGAGAATCCCATGCTCCGCATCGAGCGGGAAAGGCTAGTGGAGGAATCTGCGGTTGCTTCCGAGCAGCGTATTAAGGAGATGAAACTAATGAAAGAGATCATTGCCGCTCGCGGCGAGAACTAGTCTCCGCGACCTGCAACGCATCAAGAAAGTAGAGATCAGCGAGCCAGATCGTTGTATGCGTCTTCCTTCTTATTTTCCCCTTGTGTATTTTGAGAGTAGCCGCATGTGGCTTTTTAGTTATCTTCCTAGATATGTGAGACAATTATTATCGACTGTCATTGTCCTTATATTCATCATGCTTGCTATAATTCGCAGTCAATGCTATATAGGTCCGTCGGATCTTACATCAAGATCCGTGCAAAACTATCTTTTCAGATTTTCACTTTTCTGTCTTTAATCTCAGTCTAGTGAGACATAGCCATGCCATGAAATAGGGGCTCGGGCGCCATTAATGGAGACATTGGGAGGGAGGTGCACGGCGGATAGAGGTCAAAGGGCTCGCCTCCCGATGAGCACGCGTAGGGGTCTGATCGCATGCCTCCCATACTCAAATAGCTACCCTGCACGACACCTCCTAGCCAATAAAAAAGGGACGTGTGGCGGCACGTAATTTGTAAGTAGAACACCCACGGTTTCAATAATAGTTGTGTTTCCAATTTGTAACGTGACAACACTTGTTCCAAAATGACTTTGTCGATTTTTAATGTATGCGCCTTCGCAAATCGGACAGAAAAATTACCACATCATGTTGGTGCCAGTGTCATGACACCATGCCAAGTTTGATAATTTTCAGGCGTGTTTTGGATTTACAGAAATTGAAAAATGATTTTTCTCAATCTTTTCTCTAAGACATGATGACCAGATGTTTGAATTTCATTCTCATTTCTTGCATGGGACCTAGAAATTCACCCAAGGACACACATGTGATTTTTCAACCAACTTTGGTGCACTGGAGCACGTGCTTGTAGTTCAAATTTGAATTATGCACATTAAATGCCCATAAATTCAATTAATGTACAAAAACGGCCAAACAAACCTGGAATAATTCCACAATTTAGCACGATACTTCTATTTGGTCTAATCTACCTATGCAAACAAATTAAGGCGGGAGAAGGCAGTACATGTACGTATGTCGTTTCGCACACGGAGGTGACACGCTCCCTCTCGGAACCACGAGCCTTCTTGAGAGAAGCTCCGGTTTGCAAGCAGCTTATACCAAAGCTTGTCCCAATTCGGCCAAAAAAATTACCACAGCATGTTGGTGCCATGTCATGCCATCATGCCAAGTTTCATGATTTTCAGGTGTGTTTTGGATTTACATGAATTAAAAAACCAAGTTTCTCAATCTTTCCGGCCGAGCCACGATGCTCAGATGTTTGAATTCCATTCTCATTTCTTGCATGGGACCTAGAAATTCACCCAAGGAGACACATGTGATTTTTCAACCAACTTTGGTGCACTGAGCATGTGCTTGTAGTTCAAATTTGAATTATGCACATTAAATGCCCAGAAATTCAAATAATGTATAAAAAGGCCAAATGAACCCGGAATTAATGTATATAAAAATGAAATACATGCTTGGAAAACATGACGCTTGGCGTGGTGCCATGGTTTGGCCTCACCGTGCCCTGGTAAAAATTTGAGAATGTTTTCCTTATGTCGTCATGCACGCCTTTCATAAACCGAACCATCACCGAGGAAGTTCAATGGC
>NC_057813.1:228920456-228989526 GCF_018294505.1 Triticum aestivum | reverse complement strand
GTGAAGGGGGTCCAAATTTCCTTTGTCCTTTGTCCATGAGTTTTTTTCTACGATAAACATACACCCTGCAAATCACCATGTTCAAATTTGACACTTTCCCGTGTTCATTTACCATATTTAGGGGATTATTTGCATTCTCTAGGCATTAATGCACATAATTCAAATTTGAACAATCGATGCATGAAAAGGTGCACAAGAACGGTCTGGAAAACCATACTCGTGCCATTTAGTAAATTCTCATGCCTTTTACAAGGAATGGACAGATATTTCGAGGAAATGTGTGGCAGTAGTCAACCACAAACGTTTGTTTATTGGGTTTTCAACTATAGAAAAAATGAAATAAAATGAGTGAAAAACATGACTCCTGGCATGGTGCCCTTGTATGCCCTCACCATGCCCTGGTGAAAATTTGAGAAGGTTTGGCTTATGTCGTCATGCACACCCTTCATAAATCGAACCATCACCGAAGAAGTTTCATGCTTTCGAGAGGGAAATCACCAAGATTGAAGGGGAATCCAAATTTTCTTTGTTTTTTTCCCTGGAGTTTTTTTTCTACGAAGAACATACACCCTGCAAATCACCGTGTTCAAATTTTGCATTTTTCCGGGCTCATTTACCATATTTAAGGGATTATGTGCATTTTCTAGGCATTTGGCACATATAAATCCAATCCAGCTACAGCTGCATGAATGTGATGTGAGGGACGTGGATTGTTGTTTGATCGCGGTGCATCCTACGGTGCACACGCGCGATCCGCGTGGCTGGGGTTCCCGCCAATCATAACGCACAACACACAATAGCCTCAGCGCACACTGTTTCCGGAAGCGACCGAGATGAACCGTGTGCGATAATGAACGAGCAAAATTGTAAGGGAAGCCAAATGTCCTTTGTCGTTAGTCGTTGAGCTCATAAAAACCACTGCACTATACGGCTGCCCGGCCCCTACGTCCCAGAGCTCTCTCCAAGCGGCGTTCATGGCACCGCAGTGCACCGTAACCGGTAAGGAAGCGATGGCATCCCGCTGTGCCGCGTTCCTCGCCGCCCGCGACCGCACACATGGTAAGGAAGCAACGACATCTCGCCGTGCCAAGTTCATTGCCGTCGGCGGCCACACAGTTATGTGGGAGGACTTTGAGGCTGCCATGGCCGAATGGGTGGTGGATCTAGAGGTGGATAAAGCCGCATAGAAGGATCGAAAAAGGAAGAAAGCAGTCAAGAAAACAGAGTTCCGCCACCGCAAGAAAGAAGAGGCCGCACGCCATGATGATAAGAGCTTGGTGGAGATCGAAGCACGGTTGGGTGCCGCCTACAAGGCCAGGAAGGAGAACACCGGCGTCTGGCCAGCATGCCCCAATGGCAGCATGTGAGAAGTAGTTTAAGTTTGTAGTATTAGAGCAAATTATGAGTAGTACTTTAAGTTTGTAGTATTAACGTACAATGAGCATCCTTTGAGGGCTTTGAGCGTTGATTAGCATGTGTGACCATGTGCGCTTTTTTGCGTTAATCATTAGAAGATCACAAAACACACGGTTTCTGTGCCATACCCGTGCGCGTTTTTTTGCTTGACCGGAAAAAATCGACTATACGTGTACATTTTTTTGGAGACGGGAACTGCCAATTTTATGTTTGCTCGCACACGAGTATTTTACGCGCTTCGTCTGTGTTGTGTGTTTCCCCCGCCCAAGTTTCAAGTTTCGCAGCAAAATTTTCATTAGGCGCGCGATTTCAGAATTTATTCCTCCAACCACATCCCCACCCATCAAATTTCATCAGTATCTCCCCCCCACGCCCCTCGCCTCCCCCTACCGGCAGCTCAAACCGCCGCCGCCGCAACCACAACTTCAACCACATCTACGTTCTGCTCGGATCTAGTCAGGTAACCCACCAATCTCTATCATGCCTCCGGCCTGATTGCTTAAAGGCGCATGCGAGACATCCTCATGCCTCCAAATCCCCACCGTTCCTACCTCCAGAGCATCGCCATGCAAGCCCAACCACATATACGTGGAGGTCGAGGAGCTGATGGTAGTCCATGGCGTGATGGCCGCTGTGCGTGTTGACCCGGTGGAACACCTCGCCTCCAGCACTGCCGACATTGTGCAGGCTCTGGCCCAGAAGAAGTGCCCCTGCGACTACCCCACAGGACTTAATAGGTATGATCTGACCAACTAAATCTTACCAATACCACTTGCGATGGCTATGTTTTGTACGGTTGATGTATTAAGCATGTTCATGCCTTGTTTATTTCAGTACTGCACACTGTGTGATGTTCAAGTATTAACTGTTCAGTTCAATTTCACCAATACCAGCAACAAACTTTGCTACCATGCTACTCTCCGCAATGAAGATATACTAGAGATGCTGCCCATTTGCTATTTTCGGTGGATGCTAACCCTGTTGTACTTAACATGCCTATCCATGTACTTACGCAGGACCATAATGGGTGATGTTGTTGTTTGCCGACGAGGTTAGCTACATCCCATGTCTTACAGTATTTTACATCATTTGTGCAATTGCAGTTTGGCTTCTAACATTTACATGCTTCTTGTAGGTACACATGTCGGGGGCACTGATCCACGCCTCGACCTGGAGGAAGAGCTTGCCTCTGTCGTCGCTGACTTTGTGCGGGCTCTGGCCAAGATGAAGTGCCCCAGCAACTACCTCTCAGGACTTACCAAGTATGAACTCACAAGTTCAATCTTACCATTAACAGTTGCAATTAATGGCTATGTTTCGTACGGTCGATGTCTTAAGCATCTTGTAGTAAACATGCCTAACACATTTTAGCTAGTTCCCCTACCTTTTTATAGACAACTAGGCCATTATCTGCTCTGGCAGCACCTGCCTTGTGATGTTTAACTCTGCCAATTGCATTTTTATCAGTACCAGTTTCAATGGCCATTAAGCCTGTTGCAATTAACAGTTGTATCCATTTTTAAACAGTTGTATTTCAATGGCTACAAACTTACAAAACATGAATTAGGATGCCGTTAAGCCTGTTGCAATTAACAGTTGTATTCATTTTTTAATCCGTCCCTTTGCTACCGTGCTACTCTTTCGCAATGAACATAGCAGTACAGATGCTGCGGTTTTATTACCATTTGCTATTTTTGGTGGATGTTAACCCTGTTGTAGTTAACATTGGCTTTCCATGTACTTACACAGGGCTACAATGGGGGATGCTGTTGTGTGCCGTCGAGGTTAGTTGCATCCCATGTCTTATACACCATCTATTCCTAAATTTGAGTATTTTTAGAGATTCCAATATAGACTACATAAGGAGCAAAATGAGTGAATCTAGATTCTAATCTAAACTATATCTATAATTCTATATACATCCGTATGTAGTTCATATTGAAATCTCTAAAGATACTTGTACTTAGGAATGTAGGTAGTTGTATTTTACATCATTTCTGCAATCTCATTTAGCTTCTAACATTTACTGGTTGCTTGTAGGTACGTATATGAGCGGTACTAATCCACGCTTCGATCCCTTTTGCGTATGGGGCAATGAGATATTCATGAACAAGCGTCAAGTGAGGAATCTAAGAAAGATTGTTAGGGGAAAGAAACGGGTGATGAGAATTAAGCTCTTTATTTACACTTTGTCCAAGACATCAGTGAACTTTAGGATGGTAAGTAATCTATTGCCTTTTCCCCATGACCACAACAAGTTACTCTATTAGACCTCATGATATGATATTTTTCTCTTTTCAGTGGTTTCT
This sequence comes from Triticum aestivum, assembly GCF_018294505.1. Classification (NCBI taxonomy): domain Eukaryota; kingdom Viridiplantae; phylum Streptophyta; class Magnoliopsida; order Poales; family Poaceae; genus Triticum; species Triticum aestivum. The sequence continues at coordinate 228,985,801 of NC_057813.1, read as the reverse complement.
GAAGTTATTTACTGATGATTACCTTGCAAACTACATGACCGGAGTGGAGACAACTAAGGTTAAAAGTATATAATTCATGCTACCATGATAATGCTCTCGAAGTCTTCCTGAAGGCGGTGAAGGATGAGCGGGCGATCGTCACAAGGGGTTGGATAAAAGTTGTTCGTGCCTATGGCATGCACAAAGGCACATTATGGGCATTCCGCTTCTTCAACAACATCGGTAGTCAAAATGATTTACACTTGTCTCTTCACCTTTACCGCCTGTAAATATTGTGGTTCATCATAGTTAAGTGATGTCTAATCCTGTAATTATTGAACATATTGTACTAACAATTTTATTTATGGATTCGTTGTTGAACCATTGTGCTGAGAATTTGAATTGCACGTTTCATATTTCAAAATTTCCAATTCGAATAATAAATTACAGCCAAAAAAAAATTCTACAAGAGAGAATAAAATAATGTGCACACGGTTAGAAAGAAAACATCATGTGCGATGAAAAAAGAAAACAGACGGTTCTTTGACGTGAAACGTTTGCGATGCCCTTCGGACGCACACACGGTTTCGTCTCATATGCATGTCCGATTCATGGTAATACGACAAACGTTTCAAACCAGTGTGCATGTGTGATAGGACTACCAATGGCACACAGTTACGAAAATGTACACGTTGGCGTTAGTAGAGGCACCGCACACATTTTACATTCTTGAACCGTGTGCGATAACGTACATATCGGCAGATTAAATGTTAATGTCCACCTTTTCACACGACTATAGCGGCCTAATCGTTTGGGATGCACATAAGAATGGAAACATACTCCTTGGATTGACTATGTGTGATATACATACGAACGGAAATGTTTTTCTGCGATTCACCGTGTGGGATGTACATACGAACGAAAACAATTGGGTTTGCATGCCTCGCCCGATCGCACACGAGCCAGCTTGTGTGCCATGAGGGCCTATCCCCGACGGTTTGTGGGTCGTGTGGGAAGGAATCCCCTATCACCCACACTCACTTGGCAATGGTTCTAAATGGTGTTGCAGAAAGGGGTTTAAAACCGCTCGTATAACACCGACCGGTGTCAGTCATTGTGGTGGAAAGCTCCGGGACAAGCTTCAGAGTGTCCAATTAAGTTGCGGAGATTGCCCCGAGTGATTTGTACGGCTTCTAGTGACCACCCCAAGGGTTACCAAAGTGTACGGGTTTGGTGACCGCCCTCCTAGCTAATAAAAAATGGGGACGCGTGGCGGCACGTAAATGATAGTAAATAGAACGCCCACGGTTTCAATAATACTTGTGTTTCCGATTGTAACGTGACAACACTTGTTCCAAAATGACTTTGTTGATTGTTAATGTGTGAGCCTTCGCAAATTGGACATGGCACCAAGCCAAGTTTCATTATTTTCATGCGTGTTTTGGATTTACAGGAATTAAAAAACTAAGTTTCTCAATGTTTCCAGCCCAGCCACGACGCCCAGAATTTTGAATTTCATTCCCATTTCTTGCATGGAATCTAGAAATTTACCCGAGGACACACATGTGATTTTTCAACCAACTTTGGTGCACTGGAACATGTGCTTGTATTTCAAATTTTAATTATGCACACAAAGGTGACACGTTCCCTCTTAGAACCACGAGCCTTCTTGAGAGAAGCTCCGATTTGCAAGAAGCTTATACCCAAATTTGTTCCTATTCAGCCAATTGTTTTTACCACCGCATGGTACTACCATGACATGACACCATGCCAAGTATCATGATTTTAAAACCAAGTTTCTCAATGTTCTCGACCTAGCCACGATGCCCAGATGTTTGAATTTTATTCTCATTTTTTGCATGGGACCTAGAAATTCACCCGAGGACACAAATGTGATTTTTCAACCAACTTTGGTGCACGGGAGCATGTGGCTGTAGTTCAAATTTGAATTATACACATTAAATGACCAAAAACTCAATTAATGTGTAAAAAGGCCAAACGAAGCTGGAATGATTTCCAAAATTTAACAGGGCACTCATGTAGTTCTATGTTGCCTTTGTAAATAAACTCAAGCGGGACAACGTATATCGTTTCGCACTCAAAGGTGGCATGTTCCCTCTCAGAACCACGAGCCTTCTTGAGAGAAGCTTCGGTTTGCAAGAAGCTTATACCAAAATCTATTCCTATTCGGCCAATTCTTTTACCACAGCATGGTAGTACCATGACATGACACCCAAGCCAAGTTTCATGATTTTCAGACGTGTTTTGGATTTACAAGAATTTAAAAACCAAGTTTCTCAATGTTCTCGGCCGAGTCACGATGCCCAGATGTTTGAATTTTATTCTCATTTCTTGCATGGGACCTAGAAATTCACCCGAGGACACAAATGTGATTTTTCAACCAACTTTGGTGCATGAGAGCATGTGCTTGTAGTTCAAATTTGACTTATGCACATTAAATGACCAGAAACTCAATTAATGTATAAAAAACGACAAAAGAACCCGGAATAATTCCAAAATTTAACAGGGCAATCATGTAGTTCTATGTTGCCTTTGTTAAGAAACTCAAGGGTGGGGGGCAGCGTATATTGTTTCACACTCAAAGGTGGCACGTTCCCTCTTAGAACCACGAGCTTCCAAATCGGCCCAATTTTTTACCACAACATGTTTGTGCCATGACATGACACCATGCCAAGTTTCTTGATTTCCAAACGAGTTTTGGATTTACATGAATTTAAAATCTAAGTTTCTCGATGTTCTCGGCCGAGTCACGACGCCCAGATGTTTGAATTTAATTCTCATTTCTTCCATGGGACCTAGAAATTCAACCAAGGACACACATGTGATTTTTCAACCAACTTTGGTGCATCGGAGCATGTGCATGCAGTTCATATTTAGATTATGCACTTTAAAAGTCCAGAAACTCAATTAATGTATAAAAAGGCCAAACGAACCCGAAATAATTCCAAAATTTAACAGGGCGTAGCGTATATCGTTTCACACACAAAGGTGACACCTTCCCTCTCGGAACCATGAGGCTTGTTAAGAGAATCTCCGGTTTTGCAAGAAGCTTATACCAAAACTTGTCCCAATTCAGCCAAAAATTATACATATGAAAACAGGGTTTAGATTATCCCGAACATCTCGTTACCTAGACCAATAATGTACTATGATTTGAATTCAACATAAAATGGATACAAATATTTGAATTGGAGAGCGTATGGTACATGTAGTTCATAGTGAAATATGATTACTGCTATATGCATGTTTTTTGTTATCAAGATAATATTTGAATTATTGTATAACTTGACAACAACGTATTCAAATAAGGAAAATTGATTCAAATTTAGTCCATATGGTAGACGAATATATATGTTCACATGGTGGAGTAAAATGTTCATATATGATGGAAGATCAAAATGTACGACTACATCAATTATAAACCGCAAGGTCACCTAACGATATATTCGAATTCAACATAACGTGGATTCAAAAATTGAAATTCAAGATCATGGCATCTGTAATCATATAAAAAGGGACATTACTCTTTATTTGGTGGGAATTGATTTGTTTTTTGTTGTTGTTGAGGTAAGTGCGAATCGATTTGGTACTGTGTAGGGTAATCTTGTTCTCCCAAAAAAATTTACATTTTTCTTGTAGTTTTTCAATGGCATCTATAGCAATATAGTAAAAGGGGACATAACTCTCTTGTGTCTTGTATGTATTGTTTTTTTACACGTTAAGTTTGTACTACCGAACAAGGAATCCGCACCTTGTTATCCCGAAATTTTCAAGCTCGAGTATATTTTGTCTCACCTGCTTTGAAACTCCCGCTACTTCAACCCACGCCGCGCCTTGTTATCCCAAAATTTGGACGCGCGCGAGAACTCCCTCCTCATCCGAAATCACTCCCGCAGCCCAGACATGCAAAATCCCCCTTCTACCCCTTAGCCGGAAATGAAGCTCCATGTCGGAGTGTCAAAACCGGTGGGGGTACACTGGTAACTTACCCTACATTTTGGACAAGCGCGTCCCTAAGCTTGGCTCCCCCCTCCCCCTTCGCCCCCTCCCCCATTCGTACACTGAGGCCGCCAAAACCCGCGAAACCCCACGCTCCTCCGTCGGCCTCCCGACCGTCGCCCAGCCGGAGACTCTTCCCCGACAACGTCATCCACCGCAACAGCTCGTCGTCCCTCATCCACCACACCAGATGAGGATCCGTTATCGATCTTGTCGTCCCGCCGGATCAGCCGCCCCGTCCTCCACCTCCAAGGAACTGCCCCGATGTTCGCCTCGTCTATCGTGCCACCTCAATCCCCACAGCGCCGTCTTGACCTGCCCCACCGGAACCGCAGCACCCTCACCAATTCCTCCAATGAAGCCGAGGCTAACTCGGCGCCACCAAGGAGGTTCTACACTCACCGCTGCATTTTATCTTTTATTCGATCTCACGGGGCTGCCGGTGCTCGATACCGAGCAGACATGGCGGGTCTCCATCGACAGCGCCGTCGCCGGCCACATCATCCACGGTGTCTCTCCCCCATTTTGTTGCTTCCTTGGCGGAGACTTCCACAATGGCACTAGTTGCAGCTGCTCCGGCTCTCGCTCGCACTGTGGCTCTGTTCTTGCTATCGGTCGCGCTGCTACACTGCTCCTGCTTTTGTTCGTGTTGTTGCTCTACTCTTGCTCTCGCTTACGCTGCTGCTGTTGCTGCTGCACGACCTTCGGCAGCTACATGAGTTGCTGCTTTAGCACTTGCTCACGGTGCTACTGCACGATTTGCTCTCTGCTAGTGCGTTCCCTGCTCAAGCGTCTGCTGATTTAGATCACTGCTTCTCTGCTACTAGTGCTCGAACGCCCTAAACATCTACTGCAATGCTCTGTTACTAGTTCAATCAGTTTCAACAGTAAAATTTAGTTTCGACTGTGAAGTACAATTTCTTCAGTTAAGTTCAGAGTGAACAGTACTTACAACATCTGTCAGAGCGGCCGTGGCGCGGCTGATGCGTTTTACATCTAGCACTTTTTGGTGATGTATTTTACATCATCTATTGTAGATGATATTAGGGTCCCACTTCAAATTAACGTTGTCTGTCTTGTCATGCTTCAGCCTTGTCGCCGTACACCTTAGCGAAGCTGCTCCAACGATGGAACCGTCCATCACAGCGGAGCAGTACCCTCGACGCGGTTTCCAGAGGCCTTGGATCTTCTTCCCCACCCCCGACAGTCACAACAGCATCATGACCATCCTCCACGTCCAACCCAATGATGCTGAGGTCCACAAGGCTATGCCAAAGAGGTTGTACACTCGTCGCATCACTTTGTTTCTCCATTCCTCTGTTCTTCCAATTCATGTGAGCCAAACACCCAGGTTGACTGAAATCATATGTTTCCAAATGCTCTGTTTTCCACGTGCATTCCTATCATATTCCTATGTTTTTCCTGTCCCTGCGTTCATACAATCCTCCAATTCTAAGGAGCCCTTACAGATTTACTTCAATTTCAGATAGGCGTCAAAGAAAACCCTCTGTGTTATGTCCTGCTCCTGCCATGCCATCATCCACCCCACCTAAGGTGCACCATCGACAGAAGCATTCACTGTAGCAGAGATCCCCCCTGCAGACTTCTTTCGCCGCCTCAGATCATCTTCCCCGTTGCCGGCAGCCACGCCAACTGCATTACCATCATCGACTGAGTAGATGAACCCGAGGACTACACAATTCCGGAAGAGAGGTCGCAGTCTTTCGTGTTTGCTTACGTTATACATCGGTTATTATTACCTGCTACTTTATCGTTCAATCTTGAGTTTTGAATTGCCCATGGGTCTCATATCGAGCCACAAACGAATAGTATCTGTCTACTATCTGGTTCATCTGGGGTCTTCTATGTGGTTCATGTTGGGTGGGCAACAAACAATAGATGATCCATTGTCTATCTTTTTAAACTGAAGCTATAATCTACCTTCTATCATTAGTTTTGGATCCATCCACTCGTTTGCTACCATCAGTCTTGATTTTTGCATGCACCCCTTAGGCGTTACAAAATCTAACTATTTTTTATTATGCATGTCAGATATTGTACACAATCGTACTGAACATGTAGAGAAAAAGTGAAGACCGTTGCGTGCGAATATAATGTCATGCAGACGCCGCTCCATGGTGGGCGAAGTGCCCCCCCTCCTGCATTTCCAGATTGTATTCCAGAGGAAGATAACTATTCAGATGGAGATTCAGAAGGAGCCGACCATGCTTGTTTACCACCTGAGGTGTTTGCTCTAACCTGGCATGCTGATGTTGGTCATATCATGCATATGGCGCCTTGCATTGCTTACATTATACATCTTATATGTCATCAGCTTAGTTTAGATTTGCTTTGTGTGAATGCCACCTGTTTGGTTTCTATATCATACTCCCACCATTCCTAAATATTTTTCTTTTTAAAGATTTCAACAAGTGACTACATACGGAACAAAATGAGTGAATCTACACTTAAAATATGTCTATATACATCCGTATGTGGTAGTCCATTTGAAATCTCTAAAAAGACAAATATTTAGGAACGGAGGGAGTATATGGGAATTATGCAATGCCATCATCTTTAGCCAGGCATCATATACGTGAATCATGCAATGCCATCCTGTTTAGCCAGTCATCGTATATGTGAATTGTATCGTGCCATATTTTTTTTCCATAATGTATTCCATTTGTCAACAATGTTTATACATTCATCTACTCTTCCTGTGCATCAGCCATTTGAGTCGGTCATGGGAAAATCTGGAGTGAAAACAAGGTCTTCTCAGCAGTCAGTGCTACCTGTCGATGCAAATCTCCTGCTAGTTACGGATAGCTCCTCAGAGGAGGATTCAGAGAGAGATGACCAGTCATATTCCCCCCCCCCCCCAAGGTGCATGCTCTAACTTGGCTGGGTTATATTGCTCATATCATGCATATGGTGGCTTGCATTGCCATGCCATCTTCTTAGATTAGACATGCTTTGTGTGAATGCCTCATGTTTGCTTTCTATATCAGATATGTGAATTATGCAATGCCATGTTTTTCAGCCAGTTATCATATATGTGAATTATGCACCGCTATGGAGCCAGGCATCATATATGTGAATTATCTCATACCATTTTTTTCATTACGTATTACATTTGTCGACAATCTGTGTATATTGAACTACTCTTCATGTGTATCAGCCATTTGAGTCGGTTATGGGAAAATCTGGAGTGAAAACAAGGTCTTCAGAGCAGGCAATGGTACCTGTTGAAGCATATATCTCGATGGTTACAGGGAGCTCCTCAGAGGAGGATTCAGAGACAGATGACCAGTCCTATATCCCACCAGAGGTGTATGCTCTAAGTTGCAATGTTTATATTTCTCATATGATGCATATGGTGTCTTGCATTGCTTAGTTTAGACATCATATGCACAATATTGAATTCTATCTGCTTAGTTTAGATATCATACATGCGAGTGCCAGCTGCTTAGTATATGAATCAATTATGTCAATTATATCATGCCATCCTATATACTTAGACAACATGTATGTGAATTATTTCATCCCAACCTATTCTAGAAAGACATCATATAGTTTTGTCATGTCATCCTATTTAGATACTCATCATATGTTGAATTATGCCATTATATCCTGTTAAGTTATCCATCATATATCTAAAACTGTGTCATGCTATCTTGTTTAGTTAGGCATCATATATGCGAAATTGTGTCATGTTGTCCTGTTTGGTTAGACAACATATATGTGAATTACCACATTTGTCTATCATACAATGTCTGTACGTTCAATTTCTTTTCTTGTTTACCAACCATTTGAATTGGAGGGGGTGATGGCAGTATCTAAGGGAGCAAAAACCCGCTCTTCACAAAAGATAGTGCTACCTGTCGATGCAGATAGAACCATGGTTGTACTGGCCCACAAACTAGCCCCACCACACATAATTGAGACTCTTCCACATTGCACACTTACACCGTTGGGCAGAGAACCAGCTACAACCCATCTAACCGCAACCCCAGCGGATAGTAACCCACTTATGGTTGACAAAGCACCATGTCCACCACAGAGTACCCCCACACGAGCAGTTTGTAAATCTACTGTAGTGCCCAAAGCACGAAGACCACCACAGCTAACCCAAACTCCATGTTTAAAGCAGAAGAGCAGCTGTTCTCAGGTCAGATTCCATAGCTATGGTCCATACTCCTTTGCTGTTGCATCACTGTATTTACTCATACCAACTACTTTCGAATTAGAAGGATCCAATTGAAACTCCAATGGCGCAACAGGTATGTTTTAAACCTATTTCTTTAACTGGATTGTTGTTCTAACTTCTTGCTCTATGTTGATTTCAGTTTAAGTTCTATAAACAGTTATGTTCTCATGTGATGCACATTACAAGTGCTTCCAGTGTTGTGTAGTTTCTCACACTTATATTCTGTCTATGCTGTTGTGTCTTAAAACTATATGAGTTGAACTGTGTCTCTATCTTGATTAGGGAACATAAACTAGAATGATATGGACAATACACTGACCATAGTACATAGATATATGTTTGTTTCATGCTGTTATCCTGTCCACCTTACTACTGAACCGGTTTACCAAAATGAGTTTTGTATACTACAAGCTAAACCTGTGATGTGTCTGCTTGTTTATCTTGTAGTATGCAAACAGAATATTGGAGAAGAGCACCCCACTATGCAATGGTAGAGAAAGTAATGCAGATAAGGTTCAAGATAGTGAGACAACCCTGTTGGTCTCCAAGGAAGGTGATAAAAACGATCTTGTAGACAGTGAGAAAACCCCACATTCCTGCGTTGATGTAGTGTTCGAGTTACTGGCCAGTACCGTTGGCACAAGCTCTTCGAACTTGTTGCCTGAATCACTTCGGCTTCTTCAGTCTCAGCTACAAGCTGAAAGGCATCAGTCAGCTATGCTGCGGCAAGAAGCCGAAGGACTGAGGAAGTCCCTGCAGAATTCAGATGCTTACTTTCTTGTGCAACAGCAAGCGCTGGAGGATTTAAGCGCCAAACAAGAGAAAGTTAATAAGCTTGCTAAGCATCTTGCCAACATGATGGGTACCCAGGATATTGTTTCTTGAACTCTTCTGAAGTGGTTTCAGTTCTGAACTTGTTTTCCTGCGGCGTTTATATGCTGCTTTGTTCCCTATATTTGCACTGGTGGCAAACTTTGATGCCCAGTGGATGTAATATGTGTAATAGCCGTGATAGCCTAGCATAAGTTGCTTGTTTTTTATTTCCTTGTTGTCTTGTTTATTTGTTTGCTTGTAGTCAGTGCAGTTCTTTTTCCGCGGTTTGCTAGTGGCTGCAATAACCTATTTTTTAAAACTAGGCCACAATAACCATGGGCAAATATTTACTGTAGTTACACTGGGCCTCCTACGGGTCATAGAAACAATGGGCCTTCTACGGGCCGTAGAAACAGTAGGCCTTCTACGGGCCGTACAAACAATGGGCCTTCTACGGGCCGTAGAAACAATGGGCCTTCTACGGGCCGTAGAAACAATGGGCCTTCTACGAGCCGTATCATCAATGGGCCTTATACGGGCTATATGATCGATTGGCCAAACATGGGCCAATAACAGGCTGCATTATGGCCGTAAACGGGCTAGAATTGGAATCATATGATCATGGGCCGACCATACGGGCCATCGTTAATAGGCCGTATTTGATGACGCTATGAAAACGGCCCAATGTATTAACGGACCACAAACGGGCCGACTGTAACCACGGGCTGAATTTGGCCCACAAGCAGAAAATGAAAGTAACGAGCCGTAAGTAAATGAATGCTGGAAATGAGCCCAAGAATAAATAGGCTCTAAGAAGGCCGAAAGATAATATGGGCTGGAAACGGCCCAACAGAATAACGGGCCGTTAAAGGGTATAAAGTGATACACTGTTCATCACGGGCCAGTTTCACCACGGGCCGTTAATGGGTGTACAGTGATACACTGTTCATTACAGGCCAGTTTCACCACGGGCCGTTAATAGGCCAAGATTTACATAGGGCCTCATATGGGATGAAAGACGTCATGGGCCATACATGGGCCAGAAGTGAAAATGGCCTGGAATCATATTGGATGGCCCAGATGACGCTACTGGGCCTAATTAGGATAGGGCGTAACGGGCCTTGGGTTAGCGGGATGTAAATGGGCTATATGCGAATAGGCCGTTAACAGGCTTTACATGGGCCGGCCCGCCATCTTTTAACCAAGTCAAACGGGCCGGCCTTTTCACAGGAATGGGCCTCTGTTGGGCTGTGCCACATGTCGACGTATCATAGGAGACTTCTGTCCAATGAGTGGATGACATCTGTCCCAACAGTGATCCGACACGTGTTTCCTCCAGCCAATGATGATTTTACACGCGGAAAATCCCCATTGGTCGGGGCTGTTAATGGGTTATCGGATCCAAAACCCGACCCGATAGCGTTCCATTATGGTGGATGCCACATGTCGGTCACCCTTGACGAAAGAACTTCTGTGGCGCGCGATTTATCGTCATGGAAGTGGACACTTCCGTGATGATAATTTTGGTAATGTCATGGAACACTTCTACGACAGCACAGGTATGACTATCTTGATTCTGTCATAAATTTGTCATGGGTATACATGCATGACAGAAAACACAACCTATTGTGACAAACACGTAATATCACGAAAGTGTATTTTTTTGTAGTGAGCTCGGAATGTTGATGATGATCACGGCACATTTGTCGAGAGATTTCATGAAGATGTAATCGATCAGAAATGACATCAAGTCAAAGGAATGATGAAGCGAAAGGTTATTGGAACCATGGGTACAACACAAACTCGAAATCAAGCTTGTTGTTCGAGGCAAAAAAAATGATACGACAAGGAAGATTGATGTAAGCTTAGCTCATTGTCGAAGATTGTGCTCCAGGAAGGACCAGGTAGCATAGTTAAAATTTAGCATGATAATGATATAGCCGATCGGGCTAGGACTAACTTGAAGGATTATTAAACTCGTAAGCAAAAAATATTACTTAGAGTTATAGAATCGGAGTGCAGAAACGATTCACTTGGCGGCGTTCTTGAGTGACTAATAAGTCAGAACCCGGGGAAATCTGAATTCGGTGAGAAGCAACACTAGATGAATACTCATTGGAAGCAACACAGTTCTTTAATATCCTCGAGATACCTGAGGTAATACTCAAAGGAAGATCAAAATAGAGGTTGTAGAGATTATCGATCTGCAGAAGGCAAGTGCTTTAACTTGTCCAAGAAATGGAATCAAAGGAGAATAATCATGGTCCGAACCACAGGTGCAAAGGACCAAGTCCCAGAAATAAGATGAACTTATACCAAGGAGGTAATTAATTTTAAGAGAAGCTTCCATGATAGGATCTATATCGTGTCCATCGGCATGAACACAAAGTTCAAGGTCGACTCCCACTTCTTCAATGCATATCATTTCATTTACTTCTCACTTTCGATGAAGTCATAGTGTTGAAATGTTATCTGGCTAAACACCAGAAAAGTAAGACTCTCGGGTTCACACGGATTAGGGAAGGCATAGGTTCAACCCATCGGGCATCTTAGGAGTATGTACCACAAACTACAAGAGTAAATAACACAAGCTCGAAAGCAGAGGATACAATTTACCAAAGGCATTATGTATCAGGGGAAGAACTCACAAGGTTAATGAATATGAAGGACATTGTCAGATAATAATCCAACCAAGGATATGGCGGTGCATAAAGGATCTTATGTGAGTATCGATACTCAACCAGAAGTAGAAAGAATGCAAAGGCATCGGATTATAGATATATCTGGATAACTTCAAAGCTTGAATACAAAGGAATTACGATTTTCAAATCAGAAGATCAGAAGCAGAGGCTCTGATCAAAAGATAATTGAGTTGAATCGATATAGATCGACAACCAATCAAGGTTTGATTTGCCAAGAACATGCTCATGTTCAGAGTGATGTTTGAGGCCGGAAGGATGAATGCTAGGATCTGACTGAGGATAGCAAGCATTCACAACATACTGGATCAAGGGTCTCAAAACAATAGTGACAGAGGATGTCAATGGAAATTAATAGAAATATGGAATTAACCATAATGCAGGCATGCAAGACTTTCCAAAGCAATAGGTTGCAAAGGATTCTCGGAAGGTTGAATAGCATTTTGGGGTATTTTGTGAAACACATGAATAACTAGGAATGAACAAATCCTCGATAAGTGTGAGGAATTATTCGCACATGTATTCATGCGGAAAAGGAGCTGCAAGGCAGCAGGCACAACGGATTCTCGGAATATCGGAAAGTATTTCAGGATATCATGTAATAACAAGAGCAATTGGAAAAGAAGGTTTGGACGACAAGTGTAGGTGGCTATCCATAGGGATTCATCAGTCGTAGGTAATTGCAACGGCGAAGGGCACAAGGGTCTTGGGAAAACATCGAAGAGTATCTTCAGAATCTTTTGGTGCACCAAGCGACCATCTAGAATGAGGGGCTCTCCGGGAGGAAGTAGTTACGAGAACCTAAGGTTAGAGTTAGAAAAATCTTTAACCCGAATAGAAGAGAGATCAGAATCCCAGAGTATAGAGAAGGAGTAAAAGATCCTAACACCACCCAATGGCAACGTGGGCCCGTAAGACGCACAACCATGTTAGTAAAAGTTTTTTTTGAGACTAGACTCAACTTCGGCCAAGGAGTTGGAAATGTGACTACCTACAGGCAGTCGGGTTTGATACCAACTTGTGACACCCCCGATTCAATCATACACTAATCATACACGCAAATGTGTACGATCAAGACCAGGGACTCACGGGAAGATATCACAACACAACTCTAGACACAAATTAAAATAATACAAGCCTTATATTACAAGCCAGAGGACTCAAGGGCTCGAATACATCAGCTTGAATACAAACGAGTCAGCGGAAGCAACAATATCTGAGTACAAACATAAGTTAAACAAGTTTGCCTTTAGAAGGCTAGCACCAAAGCAACATTGTTGAAAAGGCAAGGCCTCCTGCCTGGGAGCCTCCTAACTACTCCTGGTCATCGGCAGCCTCCACGTAGTAGTAGGCACCCTCGGTGTAGTAGTAATCGTCGGTGGTGACATCTGGCTCCTGGACTCCGTCATCTAGTTGCGTCATCCGAGAAGAATGGAAAAGGGGGAAAAGAGAGAGCAAAGCAACCGTGAGTACTCATCCACTAGTAGAAAACGGACCTTTAAAACCGGTTTGTAAGGGCCTTTAGTGCCGGTTATGGAACCGGCACTAAAGTGTGGGCACTAAAGGCCCCCCCCCTTTAGTACCGGTTCGGCACGAACCGGCGCTAAAGTGCCACCACGTGGCGTGAGCTCACGCCCTGGTAATGGGGTACTAAAGGTTTTTTTTTTAATTTTTTTTTGAAAATTTTGGAAAAAATTTTGATTTTTTTTCAATTTTTAATTTTTCTGAATTATTTGATAATTTAGTCTCTAATCACCACCTCTCTTAACTGCTCATGTGTGGATCACTCATTCCAAATCATCTAACTTCTCGACCGGTCACCCATCCCTCTCACTACTCCAGCCCAAGCACGCTTAACTTTCGGGTTCTATTCTCCTTCGTTTTCAAGTCTGCACTTGTTGTTTTCCTGACAATAGTAAGATGTTAATCCTATTAATCCTCAAGAGTTTAGCTTGAGCATGAAGTCACACATTTCACCGTTTGAGTTTGAAACTATTATTCTAAAAAAACACTAATTATTTAGTAACGCTAATATTTCTTGAATGAGTTTGACCATAGTTTGACCACAGTTTGACCATAGTTTGACCATATTTGACCAAAATTCAAAAAATTGAAATAATTATTTAGTAACACTAATATTCTTGAATAATTATGCAGTAACATTAATACTTCTTGAATAAGTAGTTTGACCAGATTTAACCAATTTTTTTAGAAAAACTGAAATTTGACCATATCTTTTTTTCCTTTTGGAATTTGAGGATTCTAAAAAATTCCAAACACGCCATAGGCTGTCTCCATCGGATGCGGATTTTCGTGCTGAATTTTTTGATATATTATACGTTTTTTTCCGACATCGTATGCAAAAGTTATAGCCGTTTTACATTTTCCCTACACTTTTTGCAAAACATGTCCAAATTTAAGTTTTCAAATTTTCCTGACTAGTAGATGTAGTAATATAACTACCTCTCGAAAGATTTTATTTTCTGAAGTTTTTATCATTTTCTTTTGATTTTTTCAAAACTGAAATGGTGATACAGGGGGGTAGAGTTTGAAAATTGCCCTATAGTGTCGGTTTGTGTCTTCAACCGGGACTATAGGTTAAGACTCTGTAGTGCCGGTTGGTGACGCAAACCGGTACCATAGGTTAGACCTTTAGTACCGGTTTGTGTCACAAACCGTCACTAAAGGGGCTCGTGGGGCCCTGGCCTGACGCCAGCCTGCCACCACCCCTTTAGTACCGGTTCGTGGCACGAACCGGTACTAAAGGTTCATTACGAACCGACACTAATGCATAGCCATTCGAACCGGCACTATTGATCACATTAGTGACGGTTTTTTTACAAACCGGCACTAATGTGCTTCACGTTTGATCCTTTTTCTACTAGTGATCCAAAGTACTCGCAAGCAAGGATCTACACTACATATGCATCAGTATCAATGAAATGGACTGTATCTGTGGACTGAACTGCAGAATGCCAGAAGAGAAGGGGAAAGCCTAGTCCTATCAAAGACTAGCATCTTCTAGAAACCACCATCTTGTAGCAAACATGAGGGAGTAGAGTAGCATAAAGTAAAGTAGTAGTAGTGTTATCAACCTCGACAAGAGATCCTTTCTCAACTCCCTGCGAGAAAGCAATCCCAGAGCCATACTATCCATTTCTCATCACAATTCATTTCTCATCACAAGTATCCAGTTCTAGTTGTATCGATCGGGATACAACTCCAAGTGTTCGTTACCATAGGACTAGCTATTGATATATGTTTTCTTCCCTGTAGGGGTGCACCAACTTACCCACCACGCTCGATTAACTCCGGTCGGAAACACTTTCCTGGGTCATGCACGGCCTCGGCCAAAGAATATGCCGCAACCCGACCGAGGCTTAATAGAGAGGTAAGCACACCGGTCTAAACCTATGCCCCCAGGGGTCTTAGGCCATCGCCCCGGGAACTCCTGCATGTTGCGTGGGCGGCCGGTGAGATGACCTAGCTACCTCCTTAAAAAGGCAGGTGCTTATCAGTCCAACCTGGCGCGCGCCGCTCAGCCGCTGACGTCTATTAAGCTTCGGTTGATGCATATGACGCAGAACGCCCATACTATGCCCACGTGATAGTTAGTGCTATCAGGCTAGAGGCCCCTCGGATCAAATATCCAAATCATAGTGGATTAGGAACGCGCGGTAACAAGCAGAGACTCATGAAAGATGTGACCCCGTTGCCCCATCTCAAGGACTTGCGGCAAGGGCTAAGAATGCCCGGCCACGCCTCGTAATTATCTTGCGGGCACATTCCAGGTCAACCTGACTCCACATCACTCGCAATTAAGCTTGCGCGGGTACCCCTCAGGACTGACCCGTCCTTAGTAACATGGTTCAGTGTAAAGTCATAGTAACCATAGTAACATTGTGTCTAACACCAAGGGGAACCCTGAGGAACCACCCTCGTTGGATTCCACTCGATGTAATCATCAAGGTGAACGTAAGAGGAACCACCCTCGAAGTCCACACTTGAGGGGTTGCACGATAGAGTCGTATCAGAAGTGGTGAAGGAAGAAATCACCCTCGATGTCCACGACCGAATAGCTACACTATAGGGTTAACATCAGAAGTGCTGATGAGGTCTCACCCTCGGCACTCGATAGTAACCCAGTAGCGTCGAGCAACTAAGGGGAAAGTGATGTGCGGTGCCGGGGCCTGGTCTTCAATCACGTTGATAGGGTCTTCGATGATGAAGCAGGGGCAACAAGGACAAGGTGG
The DNA here is from genome assembly GCF_018294505.1 of Triticum aestivum. Taxonomy (NCBI): domain Eukaryota; kingdom Viridiplantae; phylum Streptophyta; class Magnoliopsida; order Poales; family Poaceae; genus Triticum; species Triticum aestivum. The sequence goes on along the minus strand of NC_057813.1, from coordinate 228,969,830 downwards.
GGGTCATTGATGGATCACTAACGAACCTATGCAAGACGCATCGGTCGACGCCCCGAGCGCAACGACCGGGGCTAGGGCCGAGGAGGAGGAAGAGGTGGAGTACGATGGGACAACCGAGGCCCTCGCCAGAAGTGGCGTGACCGACTTCGCGAGGATCGCCGGCAGGACCAACCTCGCGAGGGGGCTTGGAGGGATCAGCCTCGCGAGGACCGCCCGCAGGGCAACGCAGGCCTTCCTCCTCTGCCACCACCACCATGAAGGAATGACGACCACCACCAGGACGAGGGGGTTGGGGGCTTCCAGGAGCCGCATGCTATCACTTAAATCTTGGGCGCCGCCCAGGCCCCAGCCTCTCAAGGCATCTTCAAGCAATTTTCTTGCGAGGTGAACGCAGTCCTCCCCAAGCTCGAGGCCACGTGCCCTCTCAGGTGGTCCACATGCACCATCACGTTCAGCTCAGCGGATCAGCTCAAGTGTGCGGCTACAGCTAGCGTCCTCCCAATGCTTTGGTCCCCAGTCATCAGCAATGTGCAAGTTACCAGGACCCTCATCGATGGCGGCGCGGGGCTCAATGTTCTGTCCGTTGAGACGTTGAACAACCTCCAAGTGCCTTATGATCAACTCCAACCAACCAAGCCTTTCTTAGGTGTCACTGATGGCTCCACCACTCCGATAGGGCAGGTTCGCCTCCCTGTCACCTTCGGGCAGCGCAAGAACTACCGTACCGAGCTCATCGACTTTGACGTTGCCCACATTCGCCTGCCATACAATGCCATCCTCGGGTATCCAGCCCTGGCCAAGTTCATGGCGGTAACTCACCATGGTTACAATGTCCTCAAGATGTCGGGAAGCGGCAGAATCATCACAGTCCCCTGCGAAGAGAAGGATGCGGTGTGCTCCCTCGAGCATGCCTTCCAAGCTGCATCAGTCGAGGACCTAGACGGAAGGAGCGAGAACCCTCCCGAGGCAGTTCCCAAGAAGAAGAAGACATCGCTCAGCTCAAGGCCTTAGGAGGTTGACATCTCCGAAGGCGCCGCTTCAGGATCTGCGCTCGAGCAAGGGGCGCCTCCTGCCGTCGCATAGGAAGGCGCGCCCGGCGCCCTCCTCGGGCAAGGCTCGGGGGCTCTCTCTTGGAGGGCCTCAGACTTTGCCAGGATCACGAGGGAGGCGCTCGGGCACCACTTGGGAGCGTGCTTTGCGGCATGTTTCCCTCAGGAAGCCATGGGGCAAGGAGGGCCCAGCCCTCAGGAGTTCATCACCAAGGCCACTCAGGAGCTTCAATAATCGAGAGTCATACGCGGCGGTCGCCGCCTACCCGGCATAGCTCCCCATCCAGGCGAGGATGGCGGGTTGCGCGTCTGCATCGACTACCCAGGGCTCAGCCGAGTCGCGTCTCAGGAGCGCCTCTAGCCTTTGCGTGTGGGACGCTGCGAGGGTCCGCCGCATAGCTACGTTCGCATGCCTTTCGGTCTGCCGAACGCGGCTACCGCTCACCAGCGTCTTCTGCGGAGCATTCTAGCAGCTCAGGAGGTCAGACACCACCCGGTCCTGGCAGGGATGGAGATGGTCCTTGAGGAGCCTCCCGGACCCCCAAAGCCTCCCGAGGCTCAGGGCTTCGGTGGCTCGTGAGAATCGTCCTCTTCACCGCGTGTCGTCAGCTCCTCCAACACCCGCTCTACCATGGTATCAGGTGACATCTTTCAAGTTCATTTCAGCTGGGAGCGCCCACAGGGCTGCATCATTCCCAGGTCACGTGGGTCCATCCCTGCGGCATGTATCCCTTTTTCTTATGTTTTTAGTCTACATTACTAGGGGCACCCCTCGGGCTGCATCATCCCCAAGCCGCTCGGGCCTGACCCAGTGGCATGTATCCTTCCTGCATTTGCCTAAGCCGATTTGCCTTTCATGCTTAGCCTGCCTATGATTATCACCTCCCGCCTACCACATGCCCCCTTTTTTTCTCCCTCATGCGAATCACTTGCACGTTAAAAGGGGGCGCCTGAGCATCGCGACTCAGGGGCTCTTACTGGCTCTCTAGCCCTCACCCCCTGGCCTTGTCCACGACATCGCAACCTGGCATACCAGCCGTGGCTGAGCTTGCTCGAGGGCCGGGACCTATGGACGTAGAGCATTTGTATCTAACCACCTCGCAGGAACACTCAACCGCCCAAGACTCAAGATCATGCGCAACCCGCCTTGAGGTAGGGCCTCGTGAGTCCCGCGCTGGCTCACGAGTGCCCAGATACACCTTGTCTAGCCCTACCATGCCGGCCACATGTCAGGGCGGGGTTGTACACGCCCCGAGGGCTCCTCCCGGAGGGCCCTCCCACGTACCAGTGGAAGCACCATGCTCCATGCTGGCTGACGACACTGCCGAGGAGCGGCTATGCCCGTACACATACGAAAGCGCTATGCTCCACGCTGGTGATAAACAACTAAGGGCAGACCATGGCTGTATCAACCTCAGGGAGCCCAGAGCTCAGTGTCTAGCCTCATCGCAATGCCTCCCCTTGGGAGTGCCACGCAAGGGGGCTGGACACAGGGGCTGCGCCTGGGTCACGCCCGAGCGCACGCCAGCCAGCCAGGTCCCTCAGACCTGGTCGTCGCGCCCCCCTCCCTGAGCGGAGCCAAGGTATGAAGACCGTTTGAGCATCAAGGGGGACTCCTGAGCATCGCGACTCAGGAGCCTAACTGGTCACATAGTCCCTCACTCCTTAGTTCCGACAGGCTAATGGCGGTTGAGGTATGCGCGGGGCCGGGCCCTGCCGATGTAGAATGACAGATCTACTCCTGCACCCCCTCCCTATTTGATGTTTGCGCGTCAAGGGGGACTCCTGGGCATCGTGACTCAGGAGCCTAACTTGTCACGTAGCCCCTCACTCCTTGGTCCCATCTTGGTGATCCAGTCAGGGCTAACGGCGGCTGAGGTATGCGCGGGGCCGGGCCCTGCAAACGAAGAACACAAAGCAAATAGGAAGGAAACCGCAAAATCTCGCGAATTCAGAAGCAAATATTACAAACCATAAATTGTCCTTACGATACCAAACACAAGTTTAAACGCCTCCATGATGGACGGTGCATGTTGCAGGGGTTGAAATAGGAATGAAGCTACGGGGAGATCACCCTTGAGCAACGCCGTCATTCGCCAGGAGCCCCACCTCCATGGCGGAGTCGCGGTTGGTAGCTCCACCTTCCGAGGCCGCGGAACCACCAGTACCTACCTTGGGCGCAGGGGCGAACGCGCAGAACTTACCCAGCAGGGCTTCCGCTCGGCCCTTCACGGCTTCAGCAGCAGCAGCGGAGCGCTCGGCGTCCACATGCTCCAGCAAATCGTCAAGATTGGCGCCGGGGTCGCGCAGGTAGACGTGGCTGAGGACCCGAATCAGCACCGCAGAAGAAAGGACGCGAGCTTCAACCTCGGCCATGGGGCCGATGCCGGTCACGACCTCCTCAAGCGCTTCGACCAAGAAGGGAAGCAGCTTGGCGGGGCCGTCCTTGGCTCCGGCTAGCGGCTTCTCTAGACCACCATCGTAAAGCGACTTCAGCGCCTTGCGAGATCTCTTCTCAAGATCCACGAAGGCCACGCGATCCTCGGACAAGACCTTTGCCTTGGCGTCCAGCTCAGCCCTCTCCACCTTCAGCTTCTGCTCCAGAGTCTTCAGTCGGCTGCGATTAGTGGTCAGCTCGGCGTCGCGGTCCCCGATGGCGGCCTCCCGAGCCTTCATCTCTTCCTCCTTTGTCTGGCGGTCGCGAGCCTCCTTGGCAAGCTTATCGCGCAGGCCCTGCAGCTCGCCTTCCAACGCCTTGCAGCGGTCCTGGGTGATCAAGGCGTCCTTCAGCGCTGCATCACGAGCGGCCGCGGCCTGGGTGGCGGCTTGCTTTTCCTCCTCGGAAGCTGCTTCAGCCTGGCTCAGCACCGCTCGGACGGAGGTCTCAGAATGAACCCATCCAGAAATCAGCCCCAGGCATCCGGCCACCAGGCGGGGGTTGGCGCCCTAAAGGTCTTCTCGCAGCCGGCCTAGCTCAGCAGCGGCACGGTCCAATACGGCGGAGGAAGAAGAGGAGCCAGGAACCAGTGGAGAAGGAAGAGGAGACGGCAGTGTAATCATGGCTTGGGAGACAGGGAGCTCCTGAGTCTTGGCAACCTCAGCAATAGCATCAAGCGTCGGCGGCTCCAGAGCCAGCGAGGCCATGGGGGCTGGCACCCTGCAAGGGTGCTTCTCCTGGCCTCACGAGGACGACAGGGCAGGGGAGGTGCGAGCTCCACTGCCTCCCCTTCCCGCAAACGAAGGCGCAGCCACAACGGGTGAGCTTGTCCCAAGCGGAGCCACCGTGGCCCCCTTCAGCCTCTTCGACATAGGCGGCAGCCTGCCCAAGTGATGTAGGACGTCAAGCCCTGACAGAAAAAACAAGAGCAAGTGGAGTTCAAGTACTTATTGGTCACTTGTGGCATGTTTCGGCGGTCTCCTGCCGAGCTTGAAGCTCGTGAGCCTCTTGCGGGGCGCAGTCTCGGGAGGTCCAGAGGAAGAGGACGGTGCACCGGAGGGGCCGGAGCTAGCTTCGAGCAATGCCGGGGCCAGAGTATCCCCTTGAGAGATCAGCCCCGACCTGTCTTCGAGATCACGGGCGGGTCCTCTCCCCCTCGCCTGGTGTCAGCCTTGTCGTCGTCCGGCAGGGTGCGGAGGATGTTGGCCCTACGCCAAGGGGAAGTCTCCCCTGTCCCCTCCGTGGTCTCCTTCGAGTCGCGCTCCTCTTCTTCTTCGTCCTCCTCCCCTCCTCCGCGGAAATCATCAGAAGACAATTCCACCGGCTCTGCCGCCTCCTGACCTTCAGGAGGCACCTCCGGCACCAGGCCGCTCCCATTGAAGGTGGGCATGGCCCCCACCACTTGCTGCCAGTCTTCGCGAAGGAACAATGGGACAGGAGCGCCTTCCATGCCTTCCACGTCCTCTCCAACTAGGAAGCGGAGAGTTGCGATCAGATCCTCATCAGCCAGGGCCTCCGAGCTTAGGCGGAGATTGTCATCCGCCCCTCCAAGCCTCCATAGTGGGCCAGAGTGCACCTGAAGTGGAGCCACCCGTTGTGCTAGGACGAACTTTAATTACCTAGGGTACAGACTGGTAAATGGTGTTCAGTCGGGGGTACTTCTTGCTAAAATTAGTTCTTGTACGAGTAAACTTTCGAGTACATAAGAGGCAGCACAGACAATCTGAATTTTGCTTGTAGGTTTATCGTCAAATAGTGGCCTCGTGTCGAGCGAGGTTTGAGCAACTTGGCCACTACTTTCATCCAACTAGTTTACTGGCTCATCTTGGTCATATAGCTCGCCAAAATTCTACATTGCAGACGAGAAAGGAGGCAGTTGAGAAAATGAACCACCCAATTTTTTGTGCAGTTCAACTGAAATGGAGCATCCCTGGCGTGCAGACTGATTAAGTGCCAGATGAATATACGCGTCAACCAACTTGTCTGGAATCTTTAGACTCCATGCCATATAGTTCGCTACCATATCTGCCGATAACCAAAAGGCACAAGTTGGGACCAATGACTGGATTGTGTTCTTATGGGATATGCGCCAAGCAATATTTTTGGCGTTCACTCTCCTAATACTTGTGAGTTTGACAACTGGTTGACGCTGGTTGATACTCGAATGAATATAGGCACTTCTTGTCAACATCGATGCTTATCTGAGTGAACTTTGGAGTACATGGCAGCAGCATAAGTATCTATCCATCTGATCATTTTGTGCAGTTCTACTGAAATCACCCAATGCAATGATTTGCCTGCGAGTTCAGGCCCCAAGTTACTCCTTTATAAAATCGGCAAACAGTAGCACAATACCAAATTACCAATACATGACAAGCACAATAATCAGGATAAAGCCTAGTACCAACCTGTGTGAGGTAGCATATCAATTACTATTTCCTTTCACTGGAAGTCGAGATAAGCGACTGACAGGAAACGAAGGAAGCAAGCAAGCCGAGACAAAGTGACTGACATGAAGTGAAGGAAGCGGTCGAGGTAATGAAGCACCCAAAGTTTTTGTGCAGTTCCACCAAAATCAAGCATCCCTATTGGCACATATATTGAGAGAGTGAGATTACTGTAATAGTGGGACTAGTTGATGAAACATACACTAACAAACAGAAGCACCCTCATTATCTTAATGGGTAAAGTTAGCAACATAGTAGTCTTGCTTAAAGAGAGGTATTAGTTTATTTAATTAGTGCCAATTAGCTCAACACTCAAAACATTGCCATGTATCATAAGTTGCAAAACTTTAACGTGCAACGATAAATGAGTTTCTCATGACAGTAGCAACACAGTAGCACAATACATATATAGGTACAACAAACTAATATGGCTGAAGGCCTTAGGATGGTACTAACTTGAGAAAAATATGCTTATTCAAGTAATTCCAGAAGAGATGATAAAGCACTCACTGGTATCACTCAATAGTATATATTTTTGTGCACTTCAAATGTATGGTTGAAATAACTCTTGTTTACCAGTGGTGAGATTATATCGAAAGATTATCAAGAACTTCTAGCAGAGTTAAAGCATTGGCTGGGATACAGTTCATTGTATTCTCTAGTGCAGTTCCACTAAAGTGGACAATTGGCACAACATGATCCCTATTTGCACAAGTAGGAAAAAGGTGAAACCTTCATTAGCTTAGTGAGAATGGATAGAAAGATAATAGCATTATTATGTCATGACACTACCAAGATTCCCTTCCTTCTCCACCACATGATTCATCTCCAGATACATATATACACATACATGATTCAGCATAGGGTGCTACTAAAGATTTGTTTAACTCTGACGGGAAAATTAGGCAGCAATAAATTAGTGCTACTTAAGTACTCATGATTAATTAAGTGACCTTGCAGGAGAGACGACAGAAGTGGAAGGGATCCCTAGAGGATCGTCTCACATGTAAGGGAGACATTGCCGGAGCCCTTGAATGGCCTCGACTGAGGCCTCGGCTTCAGCAAGATCAACTTGGCACTGTTGATCGTGTAGAGCTGGGTCACACATGCATCGAGAATTCGGTTAATTAGTATGATGTGTCGTTAAGCCAAGTACTACTATGCTGATTTTGTCTATCTATCTCTACTCTATTATCTATTACTCCTATACTCTTACAAAAAACAGATTTGGTGATCTTGTTGTTAAGTGCATCTCGATGTTACGTGCAACGAACAAGCATCTTGCTAGTCTTCCAAGTAAATTAAGACTAGTAGCAACACAGCAATACAACACCACTAGCAAGATGTCAGGATAACAAAGGACAGTACCATCGTGTGATCTTCTTCATTTCCTCCTCCTCCTCCTTCTTCTTCTTCCTCTTCATGCTCTGTTTCTCTTTCTCCTCACCAGTTGGTGAAACCAAGTACATGATTGGCCTTCTAGTTCAGAATTGGTTTTGTCAGTGAGGGAGTACAAGTGTACTAGTAAAAAATAGCATTATTTTCTCATGGCAGTCAGAAAATAGAGATGAACACATGCATTAAATATCATTCTTACTTAAAGGAAGGTTATGGCGCCAATATGGATGTTGAGGATTGGAACACAGATCTCCCTTTGTGATGTTCCACTGAAATGAACCAATTGTTCCATTCTGACATTCCAGTTAAATAGCGCAAAAGTCACTTCTTTTAAGAAGAGTTTTGTGCAGTGCACCAAAAGGTCACAACAGCAACCAGGTGAATTGGATATCCCTTTTTGCACAAAAAGGTACAGAGGAAATAGTCAGAGTCTCAAACAATTACAGGCAAAAAGATTTGGCTAAACTTTTCGTGGCTTATAACAGTGGCATGGCTTCATTTTTACCAGGGACATTAGATTAAGAACAGCTAAATATTTGGTATAAGGGCATGGGACAGTGGATGCACCAGCAGTCCAGCACCATGTACGTAAATAGGGGCATAAAGTGGTGATTCATAGTTTGTTCCCCTGAGAAACAAACATCCAAGAAACATATCTGGGTTTGTCCCATTTTTGTTCACTCTAGCCACCTACTCCTATGTGTGGATAGCAAATCTAGTCCTGGTCATACTACTGCATACAGCGTTACCCCTATATTTCCCTTTTCGACCAAGATACCAGTTGGATGACCAGTCTGTACTACTTTCACCCCCTTTCCTTCCTGTTTGTACCAAGTCCGATGTACATACTAAATTCCCCCACCCCCACTTTATTTCTTGTCTGAACCAAGTACTCCCTCCGTCCGGAATTACTTGTCATCAAAATGGATGTGTCTAGAACTAAAATACATCTAGATACATCCATTTCAATGAAAAGTATTTTTGGACGGAGGGAGTATAAGATTCGACTCCATGAAGTAGTTATACCTCTAACAATAGAAGAAAAAAATACTAGGTGACGTTGGACCATCCGATCGAGAGGGGCTGAGAGGTAGAAAATGATGCACATGCAGCGACGTAGCAAGCTGGGGAGGTAGAGCTAAGGCGGTTTCGAACGAATATATACCTTAAGGTCATCGGGATGTGGATAGGTGGGCGGCGGGAGGCCGGATCCGCCCACAAGCAACGACGAAGGGATCGGAGGACCTCCCGCGCCGGCGCTCGGCCAGAGATAACAGTGCGGCCGGCAGTGGGTCTCCTCCCTCGCTGTCGACGACGGCCTAAACGCTGCCCCTCCTCCCCTTCACCGGCGGAGGGGGATACGTCCGGATCTATAACCAGCGGTGAGAATAGAAAGCCAGTGTTTTTTAAGGGAGAAAGACAGTGCTACTACCCCTATCTTGTTTAGATCTGGAGAGGATGAGAGTGTGTGAATGGAGCAACCCTAGCAAGCAAGCACGGAGGCTCCAGCCTATATATACGTAGTGGGGTAGTTTTCCTTTTTCACTCCATCAAAACAATCATTTAAAATTGTGTACTACTACATGCCAGGTCGCGGTTTTTTTAGTTGTTGGTTGTTTTTTGAGATAGCTACCCGCTTGTCCCAAGTGGTGTTACAGTGTGCCAGGTCGCACTTTGTATCGTTCAAGTCTGGTAATACAAGTCCCTCCATTAAATGAACAACCACCCCCTTGTAAAAATTGTGAACAAGCCCACGGCTAAAATTAGCGGAAACGTGGGTTGCCCCAACATGCATTATTATTTATATTTTCTACTCCACATGTCATAGACACAAAAATAATGTGTCATAGACTCAAAAATTGTGGCAAGATTCCCTTAGGCAAGCCAAAGTGTGCCTAACAATTTGAGTAAATCAGGTTAGGCAAGTGTGGCAAGTGTGGGAAAAATAATGTGGCAACATAAGACAAACATAGTCACAATCCAAACAGCCCCGTAATTTTTTGTGACATGCATGAAAATTTGGTTAGTTAAATTTATAGTCAAAATTTGGCAAGGTGCATCAAATCAACACATGCAAGTATCAAAAGGAAAGTCACGACATGCATGCATGCGTTGTACTCCCTCCTTTCCAAATATAAGTCTTTTTAGAGATTGCAACAAGTGACTACATACGAAGCAGAATATGTCTACATACGAAGTAGTCCATTTGAAATGTGTAAAAAGACTTAGGCTGGCCATAGTGGGGGTAACATAAGTAGTATAATGCACTTGGGACTCGCAAACATGCTTATGTGGCAGGCAATTAAAGAAGAGAGAGATGGTTATAGTAACATAGGTAGATACCGTAACAAAATAAATGTGATGCTACTATGTGTCATGCATGTTAATAAATGGGACCACCTATGATACTAATCTATGATACTATGCACTATACAGATAAGTAACATAGACTAGTAACATATGCATGTTAGTCTAAGTTACTCCCCACTATGACCAGCCTTATATCAAGTGCAGTGCTTTGATGTGTCGCGTCAACTCATACAAGACCGAGAAATTTGATTACTACAACGCCCTCTCCCTCGCGGACTGAGCTCCGGTGCCTTAACTGCACCTGCCTTTGGCTGCATGACAGGAGGGCCAACCACCTGTTGGGCCCACCAGTAATAGACGCAAAGGCAGGGGTAGTAAGTAGAAGCTTTCGCTACACGCTATCCCTCCCGCATGAGGTGGACGGACATGCAGTAGTGGATTCGATACTGTAGAAGTAGGAGTAACATCATTGTTCATCTTCTTGAAGAGGCAAAGAGCCAAGCGCAACCCGAACGTGGCAGTTGCAAACGCTCGTGTGGTGCGGTGCCTTGGAGCACGCATATAGTAGCCAGGCTCTTGCATGAGACAAAATTGCTATTGTTTAACAACTAAACTCCATCATCCATTGGTTGATACTCATTCTACATAGGTCCACGCGCTTAGCACCATTTCCTCCTGGGGTCACCAATGTTTATTTGCTAATTAATAGCATTGCTTGCAATGAACTAGCCATTGCAAGTCATTAAAAGCATGCACACCTCTCATCTCTTATTGGTTGATATGTCAAGAAACAAGAAACAAGGTAGAAGTTAATGCACCACGCCTAAGTGTTTTGGGACTATTTGGTTTTCGAAGATGACTTACACACCTAGACGGAGGGAGTAGTATAGCCCTGTAAACCAGAAAGGAGTATTTGCCTTTCTAGAGATTTCAACAAGTGACTAGACTACACCGCATGCAGCCGTGCAGTACTCCCTCCCTTCCGGTTTATAGGGCTCAAATCTCAAATCTCATGAACCAAGGCATTTTTCGATTGGAGGAATGTACTACCTCCGTCTAGGTGAATAAGTCATTCACATAGTTCTAGGTTGACGATTTAACTATCTAAATATGTATTATATGTGAAAAAAATATATATTTAGAAACTACATCCGTGTAGAAATCTAGTGATATGCTTTTCATGACATATAACGCATATTTAATTCCTCAAAATCGATGACCTAAACTACGTGAATGACTTATTCATCTAGATGGAGGTAGTATCTCATACTACTTTACAAAATTACCCTAATTAAACTCCTGCATTAATTACGTAGTTCTCTCGTTTTCCTCTCCGCCTTGGTCGCGGTGCACAATATTGAGCACTCCTATATGACTAGCCGCTCTATCTACATGCGGGACATTTCAAAGCATCCGGGCCTGCGTGCCATCCACCAAATCACAGCGAGGTGCTACAGTCGAGACTCACCTGTCACCCTGGTGTGGCCGTCATGACCCGTCATATCTCAAAACCCACACCTTTACCAGCAGTGGTAAGGTGGCCTCCAAGTTGGACTGGACGAAGCAACCATCATTTCACTGGAACGCTCGTTCAAGCCCTTTCTTCCCTTTCTTGAAGAAAACCTCACTCGAGGCTACTCACTTCTGCCATTTTTCTTCTGTACCGACGAAGGAAAGGTGGGCGAAACAGTTATGTTGCTATATTTTCATTCCAAGAATCTTCTTCTTGTGAAGCACCGACCGATTCTCACATCCTATTCTTTTCCCATTTTCATTGCGATTGTGGTTTCCTTTCGATTGCTTTTTGTTTGTCAGTTCATTGATGGATCCTGGAGCACTAGGCAAAGAGTTGCCATCGGACAACCCACTGGAGACAGCAATCTCCAGGAAGCGAGCGCCGACCAACGAGTTGACCATGTTGGCGGGCCAACCCATGGAGATGAAGAACTCCAAGAAACAAGCACTGGCCAAAGAGTTGAGGACGTTGGCCGATGAACTCCTCAAAGAAAGTTGGAAGAACAGCAAGGGCCCCACCGTGCCTACCCCAGGAACTCTGATTGCCACCTATGTGAGCCTCAAGACCGAGTTTGAGGAGATAGTCGCCGTTGAGAAGCAGTATTCCCCTGGCAAGGTGATGGCGCCCATCGAGGACGAGGAGATGGCCCCGGGAGGGATGAGGTCCCTCGGTGAGCTGCCCAAGGTAAAAAATAATGGCTTATTACCATTGTTGTGGTTTTTGATTATTTGCAATGTGCTTGCTAATATGTTAGGGTTGTGCAGGTGCCGGTGGACGTCCTTGATGATTCTGATGTCGTGGCCCGTCCTGTTGGCATCGCCCCGGAGATCGATTCTGATGCCGCTATCCATCCTGTGGACATCGCCCCAGAGATCGATTCTGATGTCACGGTCAGTCCTGTGGACATCGCCCCAGAAATCGATTCCCATGCCGCCGTCTGTGCTGTGGTCATTGCCCGAGAGATCGATGACAAGAAATAGTTGGTCACGCTAATCCTTCAGGGTAGTTTGCATTGCCCTGTGTTTAGTTACCAGAACGATGTGTGTTATCAAACCATCTTAGGGCTAGTGCACAGTCTTGTGTGGGCGGATCTTGCTACTTTTGTTTGATAGTGAATCATGCGATGAATCATGCGAACCCTCTTCGAGTTATGGAAACAGATGTATCCTCACCAGCTTTTGATGTAATATATGGCATGCTTAGATGTAAGTTTGAACTGTTTATCATATCAGCAGGGCTTGTTTGATGATTCTTGGTGCTAGTAGGCTAGCTACTGTACGAGCTATAGTACTTGCAAAACACTCACCAAAGAGAAAGGTTGGGGCTGATGAGCTCGTGGTACGCATATACTTATCCCTCGTTGATCGACCAATAGCCCTAGCTCCTAAAATTGTAGGCTTAGCGATCGATCAGACAATAGTCGACACAGATACATTCAGGCCTCATTTGGTTCATAGGGTAGGAAAATCGTAGCAAAAGTACAGAGAACGTGCAACACAAAATCATAGCAGTGCAGAGATGTACTCCCTCCGTTCCAAAATAGATGACCTAGGCGGGCTAGTTTGGCCTAGTGGGTTTCAGTGATATGACATGGTACAGTGCCGTCCAGTCTTTGCGTGTGGTAGCAGTATTGCGGGTACAGTAAGTTTTCTTGAAGAAGCGGAATTCAACGAAGTCATGATGGTTCCTTCGTCCGAACAACTTACAGTGGGAAAGGTTGGGCCTGCGATACGACCGGGGTAGACCAGGATAATTTTGTGCATGGCAGGTGGACCAGGATGGTCGACGTCCCACATGTAGGCAAATGAAAGTATTCTTTCCTTTATAGAGGACGTGCAACGAGTATTCATTGTTTATTTTTTATGAAAGCTATCGTCTCCACTGTTACTCCTTGACTTTGTCAATGCCTCTCTCTCCTCCACATAAGCGGGGACTACTTGCTATGCATGCGATGGGCAGCTGGCGTCTTGAGGGGCCAGGGCGGTCAGAGCAGGCTCTGGACGTGGTCCGGACTCTAGCATGGCCCACCTCACATTATCACCATATATTTATTGGAGTCCGTGCGCGGCGGGCGGGCGATCCCTTCTCCCTACCCTGTTTCTCTCTTCTCAGCCGACACCCGCCAAGCGATTATATTTCGGCTATCACCGGTTTATTCAATTACAGTCCCACATGTCAGTGAAATTGCAAGACAACGCGTGTCCCCTGTGGTGAGTGGCGTGCGAGCCGGACTGTAGGAGGTGCGACGCGTACGAGACATAAGTGTGCCGCCTTTTCCTTTAGAACTTGCGAAGCGTAACATTTTCGTGCGATCGATCGATAAAATGACAAGGGCGGTGCTTTCCTACTCGTTAGGCGGGCTAGTTCGAGTGATATGACATGCTACAGTGCCGTCCACTTGCTCCATTTTATGTAAGCAAGATAAAAATGGAGGACTGTTAGCGATTATAGCATGATAGTTAGGGCATCTCTAGCGCTGGCCCACAAATTTACACCGGCATTTATATGAACTAACCGGATGAAATTCGTGCAAACAAAGCAAATTTCAAATTAACCAGATGAAATTTATTACATTTTGAAAACTTTTCGTACAAACTGGATGAAATTCATTACATATTTCACACAAACCGTACTAAAACCTATTGTAAACCTAATCTAAACGAACGCCGGCGCTCGACCACCATGTCCGGCCATGAACCCGACAAAGCCGGCCATTGCCTTTGCCTCCTCCTCATCCGCCTCGATAACCTCCTCCTCCGGAGCACAAGGTTCTGAAGATTTCCGCCTCCAAATCGCCGTCAAGCGGCTAATCAGCCGCCGATGTTTACCCCACCAAGCTTGGCGTCGACTGAGTGGACTAGCGGTGGCCTTCCCGAGACCAGAGCGGTGGTGACCTACCGTGTACTACTCTTCTTCGCTGTCGGCTGCGCCCGCGCACGCGCGCTGGCTTCGTGGTCGTGGCGGCGGAGTGAGGCCGGGGGGGTGCCGGCGATCTCCTTTGTTTGCTCCTGCGACAGTACGTCGAAGAGAGCTTTGGAGCGCGCCCGGAGCGGAGCCGCGGATGTCCCTCATATGCTCCTGCGACAGTACGTCCAAGAGAGCTTCAGAGCGCCAGGAGGCCATGGTTGGAGTGGTGCCGACAGAAGGAAGGGACCGGAGGAGAATAAATGTGGGTCTTTGGCTATGGCTGGGAGCTGGGGCTCAAGTTAATATAGCGGGCGAATGGCAATGAGACGCGGCAGACGGATGGACAACTGGCGACGGAGTAGGTTCGTCGGGCGTGAATGCGGACGCTGCTTCAGTGACTTAACTGCACATGCGTTGGGTTACTGACATGTGGGCCCAACGGGCATCTGGCCCGCATGTCAGTGACACACCAATTGCACCTGCAGTTAAGTCCGGTGAATGCGACATTGACATTCTGGAGAGACGGTGACTGTTTCAGGCGGGAAGCGCGCACTAGCGATGGAAGGGGTTTAGGTGTGCAGTGGCACTAAGATCGGTCGCTCGCGATAGTACATACTCCGTACCATACTACCATAGTACCCTCTCTAGCTAGGTTGTTTTATAGATTGTCGTTGTGATGGACGATATACATGAGGAAGGCGGTCCGAGTATGACCATTGGTGTTGAGCTAGGTGAATACATGCTCGGCGTTCGCGTAGCCTCCATCAAATGTCTAAACAGTAATGTCAGGCACCACCGGGATGCGCAGGTGATGGGCTCGCCGTTTGCGTTGCGCCATGAGTAGGACTTTGATTTAGAGGGCGACGTGCATGCATTAGCATGCTTTGACAGCGTGAGCGTGAGTGTCTGACGCGGAGTATTTCATTTTCATTTGGCTGACTAGGGTGCGTTCAGCGACGAGTCCGTGGTTTGATTCCCCACATACGCATAATTTTGGTTTTTACAGTATTTCTTTCTCCATTGACAGGTAGGCCCGCGTAGATAGATAAAGAACAAGAGCTGATGAGGCGCATGCGGACTGTTTGACTGGTCAACCAGACAAATACGGAGCTATACGCTGAGCCAGTGACCGTATAATCACCATATCTCGTATACAATGATCAAAGTGAGCTAGTATAAGACAAGTTTGATGACCGCCAATGCATTTTACTCGGTAATAAATGACTAGGATTGAAGGGGAATCCAAATTTGCTTCGTCTTCTGTCCTTGAGCTCTTGACAAACCAATGCACTATACGGTTGTCCGGCCACTCCACCCCAGAGCTCTCACCAAGCGTCGTTCATGCCACCGCGATGCACACTAACCGGTAAGGCAGCAACGGCATCCCGCTACGCCGAGTTCCTCGCTGCCCACGACCGCACACAAAATGTTAGGGAAGCGATGGCATCCCGCCGTGCCGAGTTCATCGCCGCTCGCGACCTCACAACTATGTGGGAGGAATTTGAAGATGCCAAGGCCGAATGGGCGGTAGAGCAAGAGGCGGCCAAAGCGCACAGAGGGAGCGGAAAAGTCAGAAAGCACTCAAGAAAAGAGAGGCCCGCCGCCGCAAGAAAGAAAAGGACGCACGCGCTGCTGCGGAGAGGTAGGCGGAGATCCAAGCACGGTGGGGTGTCACCGACAAAGCCGGGAAGGAGAACGACGGCATCTGGCCAGCATGTGAGAAGTAGTAGTACTAGTAGTTAGTGTGTGTGTCTGTGTCTGAGTACGAGCATGTACCAGTATTACTAGTTACTACTGTAGTTTTTAGAGCAAATTACCAGTACATTAGCCTAGACTAAATGGACAAAATCCTATCCTATGCATCAAATGGCATCTCTTTCTCTATAGGAATTGAGATCCATGTCATCTCACTTCCTATGATTTTCATATTCCTATAAAATTCCTATCCTATGAACGAAAGGAGGCCTCTGTTGGAGTAACTACTGTAGCTAGCATTACTGTTGGTACAGTAGTTTTCTTCAAGAAGCGGAATTCAACGAAGTCGATGGTTCCTTCGTCCGAGTAACTTCAAAGTGGGAAGTGGGCCTGTGATTTGACGGCTCATTAGTCATTGTTAGTGCAGCGCGACGACCTGGGTGACTCTCCCTTGTAGTTATGCGTGCATGGCAAGTGGACCAGGATGGTCGACATCCCACATGTTGGCGAACGGAAGTATTCTTTCCGATATCGAGGAGCAATGAAACCGCGTGGTATAGTATCACTGTTGATTGGTTCGCAAAAAAATAGTACCACTGCTGATTTATAATTATTTTTTATTTCTGATGAATGCTAGCGTTTCAACTCTTACGACAAAGGGTGCCAAACACGGCACGTGCTGGATGTCCCACACGTCAGCGAAAGGAGTGGGACATGAACAGCGTGGTAGAGCCCAGCGCAAAAAAACAGCGTGGTAGAGCGTCTCCACTTATTCCACTTCTGCATCGGAGACCACACGTAGTAGTACTTAGTGGTATGAATGATACAAAGTGCGACCTGGAGAGAAAGACACGTCTAGTTGGAAGGTCTCGGGGCATACAACTAAACAAATATAAAAGTTAATATGTGCCTCCAACTAATATAGTAGTAGTAGAGTATTGTGGCACGTACTCCATAACATCACCGTGCATTGCACGTACAACATTTAGTGGTAATACGTTGTAAGAGACAAATGCCGCCCAAGAGTTCCCTTCTCGACCCACTTTTGGGTGTTTGGTAGAGTGTATGGAGGGTGCATGAGTCCACACTAGTTTAGCACAAATACACTAGAAGCATGCATGAAGAGAGCATGCATGAAGAGGGGTGTTGAGTTGAGCATGCATGAAGAGGGAACAACTATGCTGAGACGAGAACGCAACCAAACACACCCTATATGCCACACATGTTCATACCATTCATGCCTTTCTACTTCACTTACTGCGCTACATTACTCAGGCTCGTACGTTCCAGTCCCACGTGTTCTTCATATAGATGGAACGATCCTTTCATAACACGTGCACCTTGATGCTAGATGTCTCGCGTGTTGGCAGAAGGATGAACAAAGCTCACATAAAAAAATAGAGTGGAAGAACATAGATTCCGGACGACCAAGAAGGAGCAAGGAACCTCGTGGTGGAGAGTCTGCACTCATAATATTTAATATTATTCAGCGATATAAAATTAACCAATCATCTCCATAGTGGAATGGAAGAGTACGAAACACGGTAGCCCAGTGTAGTTACATCATACTAGTACATGGCTAACCCACGCTATCACCATATTTCTTGGCTTCTGTGCGACACCTATCTCTAGTAATCCAGCAGTATTGCTTCTCCCTCCTCGTCTCTATCAAAGTGCTGTGGGCTGGCGTTTTTGCCGTCTATTGAGGTCGGTTAACTCATCACATGTTAGCGACATGCCAAGAGCATTCTAAAAAAAATCCTTTCACGTTCCGTTTTCAAAAAGAAAAAAAATCCTTTCACGTACGAATTTGCCTGTATGCTTTGAGCAACTTGCATGTCCTATACTGCTCCTGTTTGAGACTCTAACTTAGCTAGAGGTTAGACTAACTCATGACTAAGCCTGAACTAACTATAGCCAAAGAGGTGTTTGGGTGACAGGGTTAGATTGACAATAAATGCACTTGATGGAGGGAGAAAAGTGATTTTTCAGTGGTCCCAATGAGAACTATCTCAAGTTAGCACCTCTTGGGTGGGATAGCTTTTTTTTGGTGGGTTCGGTGCAACTTGCTCCAATTTAAACCCCGATGCTTGGATACTTTAGGGCTATTTGAGCCCCAAGTAGCTCAAACTAACTCTAACCCATGGATCCAAACAGGGCCTATGGCCAGTCTCGACGCGGAGTAGTCGTGTGCACCGGGAAGCGGCGCTCTCTCGGCCGTCGCGCCACTTCAAAGCTGGCGCCAGTGAGAGGTCGCCTCCGCTCTAGCTGGGCATTAATGCGGCACTGACACTCCAGGGCGACGCTGACCGTTTCACGTGGGAAGCGCGCACTGGCAAGGGAGTATAGGTTTTGAACCGTTTCAGGTGTAGTACTGGTAGTTTGTAAAACTACTCAATTATTGCAGTCAGTTTCCTAAGAAATTGTGGTAAAAAACGTTACTCCACAGCCCGCTTCCCTTCTCCTTCCTCTTCCACCGCCCACGCACGTCCGCGGGAAGCGACCGGTCAACCCTTATATAGGAGTGCTAGCACAAAAAGATGCATTCATGACCACTAAAATTTCCATATTAAAGCGTTGCTCCGGCGGGAGTATGGCGTATGTTGTTACCTTCGGCCGGGCCATGGCTACCGGGCGACGGCGACCAGAGAAGAGGCGGCGGGAGGGGAATGAATGCAACTATTGTTTGGGTTCGCCTTCCGGCTTAAATAAATGCGCAGCATCACGTGTACCCGCGGGTGCACAAATTGTAACATATGTGTCTGCTTAAGTGGGCGTCACGTAACTGGTGTGTGTGTGTGATAGATTCTGAGAGACAGAGTGTGTGTGTGCGACTCTACTCTTCGGACATGTACTCAACCTTTTGCATCGGGATATAAGTATAATGGTATTTACTTTAGCTAGTGATTTACGTTGCCATGTTAACGTGGTTGTGTCAAAAAAATGTCACTTCCTTCTCGTGATTTGTGTTATATAATTACAAGCAAGATTCTTGTGCATTGCACGGAACATCAATATGCATTTTTTTTACAAAACACCTGTTGTGATTGACCCATGCAGGAGTAATCCCATGTGTAAAAACTAATGATATCTCGAGAATTTTATCGAAAAACTGGTATCTCGAGAATGTCATCGAAAAAATGAAAGATGAGAGATAAGGCGAGGAGGAGTGGAGCGTGGTGGTGACTGGTGGTCGGAATGGGCGGAGGCATGGGGATGGACGGCGCCGGCAGGCGGCAGCGGCCACCATGCATGCTAGATTGTTTCAGAGACTTATTAGTTTTTTAATTGTTGAGCAATGAGGTTGTGGGAGATAATGATGTGGAGAGAGGTGCGTGTATCTTTGGTAAAATTGTCATAGTTTGCTTTCTATCCGTCAGATATAGATCATACGGTGTGTATTACAAGATGGCAGGCACACCATCATCGCCAACTCGTTTTTTATAAGGGTACAGATGATAAGTTTGCTGACTACTAAAGTAAAGTGGAATTTGTCCATGTTATGCAAGTAAATAAAGGTGATTGTTTATCATACGAGTAAGGTTGGATGAAGGGTGGTAGGAACAAATGCTCCGCCTAGAGCATGTGTGTGTGAGATGGAGTCTTAGTGTGTGTGTGGGGTGTGTGTGTGTGTGTGTGAGAGAGAGAGAGAGAGATGGAGTCTTAGTGTGTGTGGGGGGGTGCGTGTGTGCGTGTGTGTAAGTGTGCATGGCTTCATCGTAGAGAGGTGATGTGTATGGCAGAGGCCACCAACGATGGGGTGCGAGAGAGAAAATGCCCGTAGAGAGGGAAGAGAAGGTGTGTGCACGTGAGAGGAGTCGATATCTAGAGAACATGTTTGTTCGAGAGACACCGAGGAAGACTACTATATATCGATGGTGCATGTAGGCGGGAATTAAACAAAGGGATGGTCTTATTGGTTTCGGGGATATAGGGGAAGAGTGAGAGGCGGGGGGGGTAGCTAGAAGGAGATTGTTAAGTGTGAGTGTGTGTTTTACCCATCCAGGCGGAAGTTATGTGCACAAAAGAGGAGAACGATTCGATGTGGCGTTAGGATTGAGGGTAATTAACTACGTATGGAGACATAGAGACCTCGAACGTGCATGTGTGAGAGGTATACATGTATACGTGGTATGTGTGTGTGTGTGCGTGCGCATGATCGAGATAAAAGAAAGAAGACATAAGTCATAAGATCAACGACATGGGAGAGACGGATCGGTATGACAATATGCATGCATGTGAGAATGCAGGGAAGAAGGCCCGACAATTGAGCATGTGTTTTTGTCTTTAAGAGATAGTGGCGTGGGCTGGAGCATGCATCTATGGTGAGCAGAGGGAGTGAGGCACAATGATTGTGCAAAAGAGATCAACCTATAAATGCATATGTATGGAGAGACATGTATAGTGTGGGTGATAGGAAGCAAGACTCCGTGCGAGAAAGAAATGTTGATGGAGAAACTACACATAGATACAGAGATGGAGATGCTAGCTAGAGGGACATCCGCTAGTTTGGGTGTTGGAGATGACCGTCGGGTGTTTCAGAGGGTGAAGTTATATATGTGTGTGAGAGGGCACTTGACTGCATGTAGAGAGAAACATATGTAGTGTGCGTGATAGGAATCAAGAGTGAGGGCGAGAAAGAAGGTTGATGGAGAAACAGATAAATAGAAAGATAAAGATGTTAGCTAGTGTGCATTAGAGATAGGAGTCGAGTGGATCAGAAGGCTGAGTTATGTGTGTGGGTGTGAGAGAGATAGAGAGAGGGTGCATGTGAGTCACATACAAACAAATA
Source organism: Triticum aestivum (assembly GCF_018294505.1). NCBI lineage: Eukaryota > Viridiplantae > Streptophyta > Magnoliopsida > Poales > Poaceae > Triticum > Triticum aestivum. The sequence continues at coordinate 228,949,279 of NC_057813.1, read as the reverse complement.
TTAGAGAGAAATGAGATCCCGAGAGACGGAGTTTTGTGTCTGCGAGAGAGAAAGATATTTCACAACAAGAGTGATAGCTAGAGAGACATATGAGGGTACGCAAGATATATCTAGGGAGAGAGAGTGTGTGTGAGCAGCATACAAGAGAACAATGGAGAAATATGAGACAATGGGAGACAGAGTTTGTGTTTGTGTGTGAGAAAGAGATATTTAAGAGGAAGAGTCATAGGTTCTCATATCTAAGGAGTGAAAGACATCTATGTATGAGGGGTGTGCGAGTGGCACACATGGGAATAGTAGAGAGAAATGAGACCCCGGGAGACAAAGTTTTGTGTTTGTGTGAGAGCAAGAGATTCCACATGGAGAATCATAGTTAGAGACACATAGCAGGGAGCGAGATATATTTAGAGAGAGATAGAGTGATGAAGGTCGACGGAGAGAGTACCGTCAGTGTGTTACGAAGATAAAAGGTCATTGTCGACATACAGGTAGCACGAGAGATACCTGAGAGACGATGAACGCGTATAGGTCCAGAGAGATAGTCCTATATAAGCATGAGTGATAGCTATATGAGACGAATATCTGGATTAAAGGGGATTCAAATATTTAAACTGGAGATCATGACATCGATAATATCATAATGCAAATTGGTGTATCAAATATGCATATTCATTTGAATTTGGGCACACGTGTAATGTTATATAGTTTATCAATATTAGTGATCCATAGATTCTTTAATTACAAACAATGCATGGTTTATATGCAATTAATGTCTAAACGGGATTACACTATATGTTGCATGTGTGAAACACATTATACATGTTTGAGAAGTAAAAAAAAACCCGCATGAAACACACATTAATTGGAGACAGTTAGCGAGGAATGCATACTTTGGATTTCAACATAAAGTGGTTTCAAATATTTGAAAATCCAAATTGATGGATACAACCTTATGAATATGAGATCATGCCATTTGTAAACCATACTTATGTATAAATGGTGTTGTGCTTTTGAAAGTATATATAAAAAAATCATGTATATAGAATGTAATTCCAATTGAAAATGGATCCCGCCCGGAAAAAATAGAATACAAACGGGATACGAATTGAGTTGGCACGAGCGTAAATGTGCACGGTGCAAAATCTGAACGAAGCGGGGAAAGTCGTAGTAACCGTCCGAAACCAAAATCTGTGAGATGGAAATTACTACTGCCTATCCCTGCCACGCAAAGCCTATCTGCTCGATTTCTATAGGTTTCGATAGGGGTAGGTTTGTAATTTCACCCAAATGTGACATAACCGCCTCTCACCCGGATTCATACACGGTGGGCGCCAAAACACAGTGTGTCCTCGGCCGAAATCGACTCCCTCCCCGATTCATATTCATATACACGGTGGGCGCCAAAAACAAACTCTCGTCAGCAAATATTCGGTGTATGCGAGATTATCGTCCTATCCCCAACTGACTAATGTTGTTGTGATGTAGTAGAAATTTGAAACGGGGGCTAAGTTTGTAAATTTCCTCGCATTTGAGACAAGCGCGCCCTGAATACATGTTTCCCCCCTTCCTCTCTACCTCCCTTTTCCCCATTCGTACTCCGTGGGCGCCAAAACACCCTCTCCACCCCACCCTCCTCTGTCCGCCGCCGCCCTCCACCCCATCCACCGCCGTCCTCCTCCACCATGCCGGAGCTGATACGCCAACGCCGCCGTCCATTACAAGAGATCGACCTCTCTCATCCACGGCTTTGGACCGGGATCCTTGCATCCCGTCCTCTCGCTTCATCCCCGCCGTCTTCCACCTTGCCAGCATCGCTCCTACGACCGTCTCGTCCACCGCGCCCCGCCGCCACCGTCTACCCTCCTAGATCTGGTTCCACGCCGCCGACAGCCATCGCTACTGCAGCACCGTCAAATTCTCAGCAGATGCGTACACGGCACCGCACCAGAGGCGGTACTCTTTCATATCTTCTCAACTTATTTATCGCAGCAAGAAAATAGATCGCCACTGTTTTACTCTGATTTCTTGTCTTGGTTGCGAAGTTGCCTTTGTCTGGTTTGCACCTTCAGATCCGCCATGGCACGCTCAACACTATACCCCCAATGCTTATGGTTTTCCCTTTTTATATTCCACACTAGTTAAATCACAGTAGAGTAAATTTTTTAGAGCTCGCCGGAGTTTGCCGGTGCGAACGAAGGGGCTCGGGTGGTTGTGGGGCCTCCCGAACGAAGAAAACTCGACGCAGGTGGGGGTTGGGGTGGGGGTGGGGGTGGGGGTGGCGGAGGAACACGGGCGGTGGGTACCGGTGGTCCGGCCGGTGGCCCGTGCGGTGTTCTGTATGGGAAGAATCAGAGACGAGGAAGAAGATGGGTTAGGAGACGTAGGATCTTCATCCAACCGCCGGAAATGGTCGAGAGACAGCTGGGAGTTGCATTCTTATTGCGCTCTGGTTCATCATGTGTGGGCACTGTGCAACCAACATTTTATTATCCAAAATCTGATTGCTCTTCTTTACCATGTTCCTCTTCCGTTCTTCTTTAATATGTACTCTCTCCGTTCCTAAATACAAGTCTTTGTATAGATTCCACCATGGACTACATATGGAGCAAAATGAGTGAATCTACACTCTAAAATGTATCGGGATACATCTGTATGTGATCCATAGTGGAAATCTCTACCAAGACTTATATTTTGGAACGGAGGGAGTTTGATAGTAGTACAGTATGTTCCTTGTACTGAAGATGAGCAGGGACATTTGTAGTGTAGAGGTCTATACGGTCGGTTGTGATGGACAATTTGAGCCTCTTTGATTCATAGGATCTTGTAAACATAGGAATAGGATTTGTATTGGCCTGCCCACTTGAATCATATAAGAACGGCAAGGAAATGAGGGGAGCTGTGTCGCCTTTGAGAGTTACACTGATATTAACAGTACCGCACCTTCACTTGAAGAGAGCTGGTATCCGAAGCCTTTCTAGCCGTACCGTTAAACTAGCACATATATTCCAGCAAGTTCCACTTTGCTGATTTTACTCTGATGCTTAAGGTTTTCCCGTTATATCTACACTATGATCTGTGTAGCTGCTTTGTGTCGCACTAGCAGCAGTCCACTCTTGAAGCTAAACACTGCAATGACTCACAAAATTGGCACCAAGGCATTGGGTGACATTCTGGATGCAATGAAACTCATACGCTCCCCATCTGTTGACTCTTGTTTAGAATATGATCCTAATGACTCTTTTTCAAAATTGCCACATATAGAGAGACAACATGGAATTGCAATGAAGTGGGCAACCAACATTGTATGCAACCAACATTGTATGCAATGAAGCAGAGCCTCAAGAATATGCTTCCTCTTTTTTTCTTTAACATGTTCCTCTTTGTTTATTCTGTATTTAGTACGTATAGTATGTTCCTTGTCAGGAAGGGGCGCAGGGACATCGGCAGTCAACAGCTGATAGAGCTGGCCTGTACGTGATCGATAGGCTTTCAATTACTAGCGGCAATACAACACCGTATTTTCAAGCCAGTTCCACTTTCCCGATTTATATATCGTGGTTATGGTGTACCCCTGTTATGTACACTATGATGTGCCTAGTTGCTGTGTGCTCTTGTTATCATGGTTTGGCAATAAACTCTCTATATAGTATATTATGAACCTGTCATCTGCCAGCTATCCTTACTTCTGGAGCCTATTTTTTTGTGTACTTATGCTAGATTATATAAATGCACGCACCATATTACAGCACACATGAGCTCTCTCATCAGAATCCAGTGATAGCACACAAGTGTTTATAGGGGCGCACCAATATTAGAATATCATCTCCATTACAAAGATAATCTCACAACTATTTTATGTTTTCATGGTTCTCAGATATTATACGCAATTACAGTGAATATCAGAATCCGCACATCAAAAGAATATTGTGGAACACTACAATGACTTACAAAATTGGCACCAAGGCATTGAGTGCCATTCTGGAAGCAATGAAACGCATACGCTCCCCACCTGTTGATTCTTGTTCAGAATATCATCCTAATGACTATTCTAACCTCGAGGAGTCAAAGGCAGATGGCCTGTTCTGTTCACCCATTAAGGTGTCTGTTCTAATTTGGCAAGGTTTTATTGATTGCGCGTATCTTGCATTACGTGGTGGTGCCGGAGAAATCATACAGCGCCCCACTTATATTGGTTGTACAACCAGTGACACAAAACGTAGGACTGACTCCAGCAGACTGTACCCATACTTCACTGGCCACACCACTAGCCCCACCACACAGGACCTGCACTCTAGCAAAAGTTATACCGATTTCATTTGCCATAGCACCAGCAGTACCACAGAAAAATCCCACTCCAGCAAAAAGTACAGCAAGTCCACCGGCCGAAGACCTATCCCAACTACAGAGACGACCAATTCCTGCAGATTGGAACACCATTCTATTTATTCCCAGTTTAAAAGACAATGCTTTCAATGTTTTTAGGGACTACGTGCATATATTCCCATCATGGGAAGATTATAGTGAAGACAAACACCATTTTCACATCTTCCTGTCCAACTTACGTGTAAGTGCTATTATTCATGGTTATTATTTTCCTGTTTTCTGCTGATCGAACACATCAATGATTTACATTACATTGTTGTAACTAGGCGAGGGTCAATCTGGATAGTCATGACGAGCAAAGCTTGCTTGTGCTTTTCAAGGAAGCATTGCAGCAGTATTGGTGTTACCTGAGGAGATCATACTTTGATGGCAAGTCTATAAACGAATTTCTGGTGAAGTCTCATGTGCTAAATTTAGAAGACATTGAATGGAAAAAACCTTGTTATGCACTGGTCTCGTTCCCAGGATGAGGTATTGTCTATGAAATCACATGACAATTTGAACTTCTACTTTTCCGCATGTGCTTTACAGATCTTTTTTGCAGGAAATCTGCTCGAAGAAGAATTCCGGTTTGAAAAGAACGACAGGATATCGCAAATATGATGCCCGCTGCTTTGCTCTTGTTAGTACCTGTTGTCCTATATCACTGTACTTGCATACATACCTGGTTCATTATGTGACAGCAGTATGCATGATAGCTTGCTTATCAATTGTTCGCTCCAAATTATCTGATCTGTATGAATGGTTACATTAGTGTAGAATATATCCAATGCCAATGAATTTTTTTAGCTCTGCATTGTTCTTGTAAGTACATGATGTCCTTTATCAGTGTACTTATATTGACAGGTATTTGTTCATGTACCATCACTCTGCAGCTTATTTTCCTTTGCCCTCCATTTTCTACACATCAGATCTATATTTACTCTTACCATAAGGTTGGTAGCTTTGCATTGCTCTTGGCTTGTGCCTTTTTCCTATATTGCTGCACATACATTTATAGCTACTTGGTTATGTAGCATCACTCTTCATCTTATCTTAAATATTCTCCATTTTTTCGTATATTATCACATCTATATATACTCTTAACAAAATGTAGAATAAAGGCAATGCTTATGAAGAAGATTTTGTGGTAAACTTCTTGAATTGCCCCCCCCCCATTAGCATGGACAAGGGCTTTATAGAGCGTGTCTTCACCAGTAATGTAAGTTTGTCCTTCTCAAGCCTTCAAACTTTGTTGTGTATATTTGGTTAGGCATGAATGCAACAGCTCAGCCTGTGCAAAACCGAACCGAAAACCAAAAACCGAACCAAAAAAAACCAAAACGAACCAAATTTTAGTTTTTTCAGGTTTCAGTTTTAGTTTCAATTTTCAATTTGGAAAACCATATAACCTTCGGTTTTTTCGGTTACAAATCAATGGTTTTTGGTTAAAATGAATTAAACTGAAACTCTTCGTTGTGTGTTAAACAACCAAAGCCCTGAGTTGATCTTGATCCCTCCCGTCGCCCCTCCTTTTATAGCCATCCACCCATCTCAATCCTGCTCGCTCCGCGAGGTGGGACTATTGCGTGGCGCGGCTGGCGCCCGAGTTGGTGGCTAGCGCTTGGGCGCCTGGGCCCTTGGCTGCCCAACGCGCGCGCTGGGCTGGTGGCCTAGTGCTGCGCTTGGACCAGGAGCCTGGAGGCTACAGGCTAGCGCTATGGTATTTCGTGGCATTTTTTCAGGTACAAAAACCTGGAGGCTAGCGTAGTGCACGGGGTGCTCTTTCCCTTTCTTATCCTCAAATTTTCCTAGTACGTGCATACATCTCTATCAACGGCTCAGCGCCTCATCAGTCATATGCCTCGATCTGGTGCACGTCGTACATACATGATACATATATGCCCCACCAAATCATGTATGACATCTAATGATTTAATTTATGTACATAGTTCTCAAAAGAAAAAACTAACCTACATACACAAGTTGAATCATGTGATAAAAAAATTATGCATTGTTCAAAAATTCGCGTCAACTTTTGTTATTTTGGTTATTACCGAAACTGAACCAAAATTAAATGGTTATTACCGAAACCGAACCGTATCTATGTATAAAACCGTATAAACCAAAGTATAAAAACCGTATAAACCGAAAATCGTATAAACCGAACCGAATCAAACCAAAAAAACCAAACGCACACCCTGAGCAACAACTGTTTATTTTTGGTGTTTGCATCAAATTGCATGTTTAAAGTTTATTATGTACTCCCTCCGTTCCTAAATATAAGTCTTTCTAGAGATTTCAATATGCACTACATGCGGAACAAAACGAGTGAATCTACACTCTAAACTATGTCTATATACATCCGTATGTAGTTCATATTGAAATCTCTAAAAGACTTATATTTAGGAACGGAGGGAGTAGTTCATAAACAAAAGTTTGTACTTCTCAATTTAAGTTTTCAGTTGTACAACCAAGTTCCTTCTTCATACCATGTAAATTAAACTATATAGAGCAAGTGATCTTCTTTTTCACTGCATGTATGCTTCTGTTTTTCATCCATAATCCTGTGGTGTGGTGAACCTACCCACTACAGCACAATGTCATATTCTGCAATGTCTTAACTATGAACAATGTCATACCATTCTACTATTATTTAAACCATCTCTTTATTTGCCAATCTGAAATGGGATAAATTGACAACACACTAACCATTGATACTTATGAGTTCTTGATCTGTAATCCAGTGGTGTCGTGAAGCTGCCAACTCCTTCACAATGTCATTTCCTGCCATGTCTTGACCTGAACAATACCATATTGTGTTAATGCATTTTTAAACGGTGTCACTTTATTCGTCAGTAAGAAATGTGATGAATTGTCAGCACTGATACTTTTATGTGCAAAACCTGTCATCTGTCTGCTTGTTTATCTTTCAGAGTGAGGAAGATATAAGTGTTGAACAAGCCCAGTCTCATCATATTGCTCAGGTGCTTGCGCTATAGCTCGCCAGCAGGGCTAACCTTTCTTAAACTCTATTGAAGTGATGTCAGTTTTGTATATTATTTTGTCGGCATGTTTATTTGCACTGGTGGCGATCTTTGATGCCCAGTGTATGTAATCTACTGTCTGCTTGTGCTTTATTATCATAGTGGCGAACTTTGATGCCCAGTGGATGTAATATGCCGTAATTTCTTAATTGTATAGTCTAGATTTGTTCTTATTCACGATGCTGCAGTTATTTTACTGCATATATATCCTGTCTTCGTAGTAAAGCAGCCAAACCATAAAATTACGGTACATAATCGGGCCGTCATGCAATCACGATGTATGATCCGCATCATGGGCCCCGTCAAACTGGCCCACTAGTAGATTCGGGCCTTTAATAGGCCGAGTAACCCCCGGCCCTCTTTTCGCAAGAAAACTCAATGGGCTTTTAGGAGGCTGAGAAGTAGGTTGGGCCTGAAACGTGTCGAACAGCTCACGGGCCGACAGCAGCCCGAATTGGACCCCAGCCCATGATTGTGCGAATCAAATCACGGGCTTTTAACAGGCCAAAATTGGCTCGGTCCTTGTTTGGCCCAATCAGATATCGGCTGCGAGCAGGCCGGATGCAAACCGGTCTGTAGTTAGGCCCAACTATATGATGGGCTTTTATCAGGCCGAAATTAATATAGGGCCAAAATGTTAAACGGGCCCTTAACAGGCCGAATCTAATATTGGGCTGATTTACTAAATGGGCCTTTAGCAAGTGGGCCCCAGAGCATAGCGTCTAGTTAACGGGCCGAATCTGATATGGGCCATAATTGAGGCTGAAGCCTCTTAAAGGGTCGGACCTGATCTGGGCCGTGATTTGGCCCAGAACGTGGGAGGCTTTTAACAGGCCGGATCTCATATGGGCCATTATTAGGCCCGGAACGTGGCAGGCCATTAATGGACCGGATCAAATATGGGCCGACATTTGGCCCAAAACATGGCAGCCAGTTAATGGGCCGGCCTACTAGGGTCCTCAAAATCTTGTGGGCCTACAGCTGGGCCGGCCCATTAGTGTCAGCGAAATCTCATGGGCCTTTAGCTGGGCCGGCCCATTATGATCCGCAAGGATTTTGTGGGCCTTTGCCTGGGCCGGCCTGTTATGGCACACAAAAATCTTGTGGGCCTTTACCTGGGCCGGCCCATTATGGGCCGTGAAATCTTGTGGGCCTTTAGCTAGACCAGCCCATTATGGTCCGCAAAATCTCATGGGCGTTTAGCTGGGCCAGCCCATTATGGTCCCTTAATTGGGCCGGCCCATTTAAACTCGATGGGCCGTGCCATGTGTCGACGTATCATAGGCGCCTTCTATCCAATGAGTGGATGACATCTGTCCCAATGATGAGCTGACACGTGTTTCCTCCAGCCAATGATGATTTTACACGTGGAAAATCCCCATTGGTCGGGGCTGTTAACGGGTTATCGGATCCAAAACCCAACCCGATAGCTTAACGGCATTCCGTTATGGTGGATGCCACATGTCGATCACCCTTGACGAAAGCACTTCTGTGACACTTGATTTATCGTCATGGAAGTGGACACTTCCGTGATGATAATTTTGGTAATGTCATGGAACACTTCTACGACAGCACATGTATGACTATCTTGATTCTGTCATAAATTTGTCATGGATGTACATGCATGACAGAAAACGCGACCTACTGTGACAAACACGTATCATCACGGAAGTGTATTTTTTTGTAGTGTAGAGGGGGGGTGAATAGGCGTTTTTTATGAAAGTCTTCAAAACAGGGTGGTTTTGAAGACAAACAAGTAACTAAGCCTAAATAGTAAGCATCGGAATGAAAACTACAGTAGGTAAGCATAAGTCTAACATACAACATAATGAACCCTAATTGCAACTAGGTAGACAGGATCAGAAAGGTAGATAGTATGAAGCTAAATAGATAATAGTCTTCACAGTGTGAAGTAAAACAGATTAGAAAAGTAAGCAATGACTTCACGAAGACAATTGTAAAGTAAGAAGAGTAGAGGATAGAACCAGCAGCTTGATGAAGACAAGGATTTGGTAGACCAGTGCTACCTCTAGAGCACTGAGTTGGATTTCCCCGAAGAGGAGAGGATGATGCAGTAAAGTAGCGTAAGTATTTCCCTCAGTTTTTGAGAACCAAAGTATCAATCCAGTAGGAGATCACGCACGAGTCCCTCGTACCTACACAAAACGATAGCTACTCGCAACCAACGCGATTAGGGGTTGTCAATCCCTTCACGGACACTTACGAGGGTGAGATCTGATAGAGATGATAAAATAATATTTTTGGTATTTTTGATATAGAGATGCAAAGTGAAAAGTAAAAGGCAAAGTAAAAACAAAGCAAGTAATAAAGTAATGGAGATTGATATGATGAGAATAGACCCGGGGGCCATAGGTTTCACAAGTGGCTTCTCTCAAGAGTATAAGTATTTCTACGGTGGGTGAACAAATTACTGTTGAGCAATTGATAGAATAGCGAATAATTATGAGGTTATGTAGGTATGATCATGTATATAGGCATCACGTCCAAGACAAGTAGATCGAAACGATTCTGCATCTACTACTATTACTCCACTCATCGACCGCTATCCAGCATGCATCTACAGTATTAAGTTAAAAACAGAGTAACGCCTTAAGCAAGATGACATGATGTAGAGGGATAAATTCATGAAATATGATAAAAAACCCCATCTTGTTATCCTCGATGGCAACAATACAATATGTGCCTTGCAACCCTTTCTGTCACTGGGTAAGGACACCGCAAGATTGAACCCAAAGCTAAACACTTCTCCCATTGCAAGAACTACCAATCTAGTTGGCCAAACCAAACGGATAATTCGAAGAGACTTGCAAAGATAACTCAATCATACATAAAAGAATTCAGAGAAGAATCAAATATTATTCATAGATAAGCTGGATCATAAACCCACAATTCATCCATCTCAACAAACACATCGCAAAAAGAAGATTACATCGAATAGATCTCCACAAGAGAGGGGGAGAACATTGTATTGAGATCCAAAAAGAGAGAAGAAGCCATCTAGCTACTAGCTATGGCCCCGAAGGTCTGAAGTAAACTACTCACACTTCATCAGAGAGGCTATGGTGTTGATGTAGAAGCCCTCCGTGGTGGATGCCCTCTCCGGCGGAGCTCCGGAACAGGCCCCAAGATGGGATCTCGCGGATATAGAAGGTTGCGGCGGTGGAATTCGGTTTTTGGCTCCGTATTTGGTCTGACGGGGGTACGTAGGTATATATCGGAGGAAGGAGTACGTCGGTAGAGCAACAGGGGGCCCACGAGGCAGGGGGGCGCGCCCAGGGGGGCGTCCCCCACCCTCATGACCTCCTCGGTTGTTCCTTGGAGCAGGGTCCATGTCCCCTGGATCACGTTCGGTGAGAAAATCACGTTCCCGAAGGTTTTATTCCGTTTAGACTCCATTTGATATTCTGTTTCTTCGAAATACTGAAATAGGCAAAAAAACAGCAATTATGGGTTGGGCCTCCGGTTAATAGGTTAGTCCCAAAAATAATATAAAAGTGGAAAATAAAGCCCAATATAGTCCAAAACAGTAGATAAAGTAGCATGGAGCAATCAAAAATTATAGATACGTTGGAGACATACAAGCATCCACAAGCTTAATTCCTGCTTGTCCTCGAGTAGGTAAATGATAAAAAAGAAGTTTTGATGTGGAGTGATACTTTGGCATAATTTCCATGTAAATCTTCTTAATTGTGATATGAATATTCAGATCCGAAAGATTCCAGACAAAAGTTCATATTAACATAAAGGTAATAATACTTCAAGCATACAAATTAAAGCAAACATGTCTTCTCAAAATAGCATGGTTAAAGAAAGTTATCCCTACAAAATCATATAGTCTGGCTAAGCTCTATCTTCATCACACAAAGTATTTAATCATGCACAACCCCGATGACGAGCCAAGCAATTGTTTCATACTTTAGTAATCTCAAACTTTTTCAACTTTCACGCAATACATGAGCGTGAGCCATGGACATGTCACTATAGGTAGAATAGAATGGTGGTTGTGGAGAAGACAAAAAGGAGAAGATAGTCTCACATCAACTAGGCGTATCAATGGACTATGGAGATGTCCATCAATAGATATTGATGTGAGTGAGTAGGGATTGCCATGCAACGGATGCACTAGAGCTATAAGTATATGAAAGCTCAACAAAAGAAACTAAGTGGGTGTGCATCCAACTTGCTTGCTCACGAAGACCTAGGGCACTTTTGAGGAAGCCCATCATTGAAATATACAAGCCAAGTTCTATAATGAAATATTTCCACTAGTATATGAAAGTGACCACATATGAGACTCTCTATCATGAAGATCATGGTGCTATTTTGAAGCACAAGTATGGAAAAATGAAAGTAGCATTGTCCCTTCTCTCTTTTTCTCTCATTTTTTTAATTTTGGTGGGCTTCTTTGGCCTCTCTTTTTTATTTGGGCTTCTTTGGCCTCTTTTATTTTTCATAAAGTCCGGAGTCTCATCCCGACTTATGGGGGAATCATAGTCTCCATCATCCTTTCTTCACTGGGACAATGCTCCAATAATGAGGATCATCACACTTTTATTTTTCTTACAACTCAACAATTACAACTCGATACTTAGAACAAAATATGACTCTATATGAATGCCTCCGACGGTGTACCGGGATATGTAATGAATCAAGAGTGACATGTATGAAAGAATTATGAACGGTGGCTTTGCCACAAATACAATGTCAACTACATGTTCATGCAAAAAGCAATATGAAAAAAGTAATGTGTGTCATATGAACGGAATGGTGGAAAGTTGCATGGTAATATATCTCGGAATGGCTATGGAAATGCCTGATAGGTAGGTATGGTGGCTGTTTGGAGGAAGGTATATGATGGGTGTATGATACCGGCGAAAAGTGCGCGGTATTAGAGAGGCTAGCAATGGTGGAAGGGTGAGAGCGCGTATAATCCATGGACTCAACATTAATCAAAAGAACTCATGCACCTGTTGCAAAAATTTAGAAGTCATCAAAAACCAAAGCACTGGACGCATACTCCTAGGGGGATAGATTGGTAGGAAAAGACCATCGCTCGTCCCCGACTGCCACTCATAAGGAAGACAATCAATAAATAAAAGTGTGCTCCGACTTCATCACAAAGCGGTTCACCATACGTGCATGCTACGGGAATCACAAACTTCAACACAAGCATTCTTTAAATTCATAATCACCCAACTAGCATTGCTTTAATATTATCACTTCCATATCTCAAAACAATTATCAAGCATCAAACTTATCTTAGTATTCAACGCACTCAAAAGAAAGTTTCACATATCTTGAATGCCAAGTGTATTATCTTTAAGCAAATTACCATGCTATTAACAACTCTCAAAATAATCTAATTGAAGCATGAGATATCAATAGTTTTTTTAAAACAAATCAACCACCGTGCTCTAAAAGATCTAAGTGAAGCACTAGAGCAAAAATTATCACGCTCAAAAATGTTTAAGTGAAGCACTATGAGCAAAACTATCAAGCTCAAAAGATATAAGTGAAGCACATAGAGTATTCTAGCAAATTATAAATCATGTATGGCTCTCTCAAAAGGTGTGTACAACAAGGATGATTGTGGTAAACTAACAAGCAAAGACGCAAATAATACAAAACGCTCCAAGCAAAACACATAACATGTGGTGAATAAAAATATAGCTCCAAGTAAATTACAGATGGAAGTAGACGAAAGAGAGGATGCCTTCCGGGGCATCCCCGAGCTTTGACTTTTTGGTGTCCTTGAATTATCTTGGGGGTTCCATGGGCATCCCCAAGCTTAGGCTCTTGCCACTCTTTGTTCCATAATCCATCAAAAGAATTCACCCAAAACTTGAAAACTTCACAACACAAAACTCAATAGAAATCTCGTGAGCTCCGTTAGTGAAAGAAAACAAAAGACTATTTTAAGGTACTGTAATAGAAAGCTCTTGCCAATTCTTTATTTATATTGGTGTTAAACCTACTATATTCCAACTTCATTATGGTTTATAAACTAGTCCCTCCATTCTGAAATAATTGTCGTTGGGAGTTCTCTCCGACCAGGTGAAAACGTACAAAAGTACATAAATACCCCTAGTTTGAAAACAGATCGTCTTCCTCCTCCATCCACGAGGCTAGCGCTGTTCTAGGATCCTCCGCCGGGCTCCTCCAGGACAGCGCCCCTCTTTGCCCCTCCGCCGGGCTCCTCCAGGCCAGTGCTCCTCTTTGGCCCTCCGCCAGGCCCCTCGTCGTCCCTGCTTCTCCACCGGGCTCCTCCGGGCCAGTGCTCCTCTTTGGCCCTCCGCCAGGCCCCTCGTCGTCCCTGCTTCTCCGCCGGGCTCCTCCAGGCCAGTGCTCCTCTTTGGCCCTCCGCCAGGCCCCTCGTCGTCCTTGCTTCTCCGTCGGGCTCCTCCAGACCAGCGCTCACTTCCTGCCCCGCCTGGCCCTGGCCAGCACTCAACTCCTCTACCCCCACCTCCTCAACGGCCACGGCCAGGCCACCAGCGCCTCCATCCCAGCGAACTCCCCTTCTTCTGCTCATCTTTGTGGTAGGCACTCCTGCAAAATTGCTCATGTTACTTTTGGAAATTTAATCAAGAAATCAGGAAGCATGTTAATTGATCATGTTACTTTTGGAAACGTTCAATCATGATCTGCTAGTTTTGGAAACGTTTACTCAAGAAATCGGTCAATCGGGATATCAAAATATTTTGGTAATGGAATACTAGCAGCATATTGATATCAAGATCATGATCTGCTAGTTTTGGAAAGGCTCACTCAGGAAATCAGTCAATCAGGATATCAAAATGTTTTGGTAATGGAGTAGTGTACACCTGTACATTGTCGCTAGGTGTGGCTACAAAAGTACAGTATCTTGAGTGTCCCCACCAACAGAATTACAGTTGAGAAAATTCAGCCAGGGCGAAATTGCAAAACAGAAAGACCAGTCACAAAACAGAAAGTCTTGGTTTGAAAATGGTAGGTAGGTCACCTTACCGGCTTCTCTTTCTTTCATTCATTTCCATCACCATCACTTTGGCTCGAGTTCTCTTTCTTTCACACTGCCAAAGGAATTCAGTTAGGAGTAACACTAAGTGAATCAAATTTGCAGATGATGTACTGAAAAGGGTGTTGTTTCTTGACAAGAAAAAGCAGAATTGATGTACTGAAAATGGTGTTGTTTATGAAACAATTGTCATATTATGAGTTCACCTAAGAAAATTAAACTGGTTTCTGAAAGTTCGAATAAGGTGCACAAAGCCTTAAGGTTCAAATAAGATGACCATGACAGTAAAAGCAATATTGACATGGAGTAAACATTAGCACTAATTGAAATGAGTAAACACTAGCAATATTAACAGAATTAAACACTAGCAATATTAACAGGAGTAAACAGAAATATTAGTACAAGTGCCATACTACTGCAAGTGCTAAATCTGATTTGGTCTTTTTGCAAGCTTTTACTCCTACACTACTCCTAATTAACTGAAGAAGATCTTGAACTAATGTAAGAGAAGAGAAAAAGAAGAGAGAAGCAAGAGTTCAGTTAATTTTAATTAACTGAAAAAGGATTCAGTTAATTTTACTCCTACACTAAATCTGGAATACTCCTACACTAAAGTACTTCTAATTAACTGAAGAAGACCTTGAGCCTTTTAAACTACAGCAGCATCAGTATACAGATAAGCAATCATTTTTATGCTCTGCTCATCATCTCCGGACAGAAAATTACTCATTGAACTACAATACTGGATCAAGAACTACTCATTGAACTACAGTACTGGATCAGAGAACCCATTTTAAATCAGAGTTGCGGAGTGAGGGGCTCACCGAGGTAGAAGGTCTTGGCGTAGGCGTCGCCAAGGCGACCCCAATAGAGCCACCAGCGGCGCCTGCCCGCATCGGCCTCCCGCGCAACATTCTGATGCAGAGGCCATGGGTTATCCTCCTTTTCAAAAAAAGTTAAATACTCAACTTGGTACATGCAACTTAATTTACTTGAATTCAGGGTACATGCAACTTAACGAAACCATCAACTTGGTATAACTAATATAGCACCACAGGCAACAACTGATTATGATTAAGTTGGGGTCTACTCCAGTTAAAGTTGGAGTACATGAGTATTTGACTGGAAGACAAGTGAAGCTACAACATTGTACTCCAGTTAAATCAGGATACAATAAGCTTGAATTTCAGGATATAGTAAGCTTGAATTGCCACAAACTGTCCATCAGCAAGCTGTCCTTTGTACACCTCAGCATGCCGTCCCTTTTCGATCAAATTATCTACGGAAACATTATACATTCAGTTTTCAGGCAAAAATGTTTTGAGATAATTACGATACAGAAAACTAATTATGGCTGGTAATGCTTCATTAACCTAGGAAACTAATAATTGCTATGACAGTAAACAGACAACAATTGACCATAACAATATTGTCATTCTTGCTTTGGCACTAAACACACAGCAATTGACTAATTCTTGCTTTGACAGTAAACAGACAGCAATTGACAGTAAACAGACTGAATTTATATGTTCTACTACTTCTACTTCTTCTTCTTCTTCTTCTTCTTCTTCTTCTTCTTGTACTTCTACTTCTACTTCATGTATTTTTACTCCATGTATTTTTTTACTCCATACTCCATTTATATGTGTAGTAGGAGAGGAGAGGAGTGAATTAGAGAAGAGTATGTGTCATAATCCATAATCCTTTAGTTGAAATTAATTAAAGAAAAGGACTTGTTGTTGTTGCTGCTGTTAAAGGAAAGGACTAGGAGAGGAATATGAGAGGAAAGGAGTGGAATAGAAGAGGAGAGGAGTGGAGTGGAATAGGAGAGGAGATGAAAAGGTTTAATTTAATTTTAACACAAAAGGTTTAATTAACAGAAATGTTTAATTTGAGTAAAAATGTTTGATTAACAGCAAGAAGATGCTCCTACAGAAGAGGAGTAGAAAGTTTCAGTTAATTAACTGAAACTACTCCTACAGAGAAGATACTGAGAATCTGAACTACTGCTAATCCTCTTATTGCAAGCCAGCAAATGTGCTCACTAAATGGAGTACTCTCTCTCAAAATTGAACATTGGTAAAACTGAACATTGGCATGTGTAACACTGTACTCCTAGCAAATGTGCTCACTAAATGGATTTTTATCATTGTTGGTAACAACCTGAACATTGCTAACACTGATTTTCATTGACAGAAGCAAACAATGGTCATGTAGACATTCAGAAGTTAGGCAATTAGACTCAACGGTGTATACAAACAACAAGGAAGTGTTCATCTAGCACATTCAGGTGGAAACAAAATCACAGGACAACTTAAAGCTAACCACCATGGTACCTCCCTCTCTCTCTCTCTCACACACACACACACACACACACACACACACAAAGAGCAGAGCAAACTCATAACTGAAATGCATTTTTGCTCTCACAAAAGAAAAGGAGAGGGAGGACGGCAAGTGAGGCTCACATTGCATCGCAGTTGAAGTAGGACTAGCTGGTGATTTTCAATCGGCGCCCACACCACCATGGTGTTCAGTCTCCTCCTACTGCCACCGTATGGTCTCGACCTGGGTGAGCTCGGCCTCCACCACCGCGTGTCGCGCGGTGGTGTGCTGCCGGACGGTGAGCACCCGGCAGCCCAGACTGCTCACACCGGTGAACGGGCTCGGCGACCTGACGGACAGTCACAAGAACAGAAGCAAATTCAGAGCCTGAAACAGATGCACAAGCAGCAGCAGTAGTGCACAATAAACACACGAGCACAATGAACTCCAGATAGTCCTAAACTTTTATTCCATTACTGAACACTGCAAGGTGATGTTCTGAAAGTTTAGGAGTAGTAACCATTTTAAGCCAAAGGCACAATGAACACACGAGCACAATGGTTACTGAAATTTATCATAAGCAGCTGCATGCATTATCTACTCCTAAACTTCCAGAGTACACGCCCTACAAGCCGACCTACAAGCAGTAGTACTCACAAATTTATAGAAATTTATCCAGTGCACTCCTAAACTTTCAGAGTACAAAACTTCATGCATCATCTCCGAAATTTACAGAAATTTATTCAGTGATGTGCAGGCCAGCGGCGGGTGGGTTACCTGATGTGCAGGCCAGCGGCGGTCGTGAGGTAGTCGGAGACTCCTTCTTCGGCAACGTCGTCTCGGCATCCCACATGGCCCGGTCCTCGCGGGACTGCACGAACCCGTCATCGGCGGTCCTGCTTGTCGTGGCCGCGTGGCTGTGGCTGCTCCTGTCGGCTAGTGGCGTGCTGGCGGACGGCGGCAAAGGCACGATGTGCCTGTGCATGGGCCCGCAGTGCGTGCCGCCGTGCCCTGTCCCTGGGACGCCGACACCGACGATGTCTCCTACGCAGTTCCCCTTCTGCCCGCAGCGGCTGCCGGCGGTCGTTCCCTCCCCCTGCGCAGCAAGCCGGAGATCCCCGCCACCCTGAGGAAGGTGGAGCAGCCGCGCTTCAGATCCAGCCGCCGGAGATCCCCGCCACCCTGAGGAAGGTGGAGCAGCTGCGCTTTAGATCCAGCCGCCGGAGTAAATATTAAATCTTGAAAAGGGAGAGGCGACGGCGTATGGCAACATGGAAAGGCGGCGACGACGCGAGAGGAAGAGGCGGAGGTGCTGCGTGCGGGGTAGAGGCGCCGGCGACGCATGCGACGGAGAGGCGCCGGCGGCGGTGAGCTAGGGGTTCGGGAGCTAGCGAGCGAGTGGCTGCGGGAGCGAGTGGCTGAGCTGAGCGAGCGAGAGAGTGGGAGGGTAGTTTCGGAAACGACAGAAATGTTGTAACGCGATGGAAATTGCACTAGAAACTCCCAACGACAATTATTTTGGAACAGAGGGAGTAATTTATTAGCCATAGATGCATTGAAATAAGCAAACAACACACGAAAAACAGAATCTGTTAAAAACAGAACAGTCTGTAGCAACCTGTAACTAACGCAAACTTCTGGAACTCTAAAAATTCTACCAAAATAGGAAATACTGGACAATTTGTTTATTGATCAGCAGCAAAAAGAATCAATGCAAAATTACGTTTCTGTGATTTATTGAATTTTTTCTCGTGAGCGCAAAGTTTCTGCTTTTCAGCAGAATCAAATCAACTATCATCATAGCTTATCCTATAGGTTCTACTTGGCACAAACACTAATTAAAACATAAAACCACATCTAAACAGAAAGTAGATGGATTATTTATTCCTAAAAAGAAGCTAAAACAAAAAACACAAAATAAAATTGGGTTGCCTCCCAACAAGCGCTATCGTTTAACGCACTTAGCTAGGCATAAAAGCAAGGATAGATCTAGGTTTTGCCATCTTTGGTAGGCAATTCTTCAATGAGGCATCTGTCTTTTTTGGAAATTTCTTTCTTTCTAGTAATTATCAAACTCTTAGGCGCAAGATCGAAAAATTCTTTCATATCAAAGGGTTCCTTAATGATGGCAAAAAGATTCGGATGAACACTTATAGATTTAAGATTCACAATTTCCTTACTAGATGATTCATCCTTACTCTTAGGAACACAAATAAGCTTAGGGTTTTTAGTGGACGAACTTGGAGTGTTTTGAATGGAAGAAAAAGCGGTTCCCAAGTTGGTAATGATACCCTCTAGTTTATCGATTCTTGTGGAATCTAGATTTATTCTCTCGTTAACTATGGGTTCTTTTTCTTTAATATTTTTCAAAGTCGTTCCTACCTTAGATCCATATTGGGTAATTTTATTGTGGATCTTTTTATCAAGATTTTCAATTGATTCAATGGTAGAAACTTTATTCTCGATAATTTCAAGTCTTTGCATAACATGCTCCAAAGTTAACATAGTTCCATTAATCAAAGGAGGTGGTGAGCCAAATAAATCTATTAAAGCATTGTAAGAATCAAAAGTATGGCTACCCAAGAGCATAAGTATTCTATGGTGGGTGAACAAATTACTGTTGAGCAATTGATAGAATAGCGAATAATTATGAGGTTATCTAGGTATGATCATGTATATAGGCATCACGTCCAAGACAAGTAGATCGAAACGATTCTGCATCTACTACTATTACTCCACTCATCGACCGCCATCCAGCATGCATCTATAGTATTAAGTTAAAAACAGAGTAACGCCTTAAGCAAGATGACATGATGTAGAGGGATAAATTCATGCAATATGATAAAAACCCCATCTTGTTATCCTCGATGACAACAATACAATACGTGCCTTGCAACCCTTTCTGTCACTGGGTAAGGACACCGCAAGATTGAACCCAAAGCTAAACACTTCTCCCATTGCAAGAACTACCAATCTAGTTGGCCAAACCAAACAGATAATTCGAAGAGACTTGCAAAGATAACTCAATCATACATAAAAGAATTCAGAGAAGAATCAAATATTATTCATAGATAAGCTGGATCATAAACCCACAATTCATCGATCTCAACAAACACACCGCAAAAAGAAGATTACATCGAATGGATCTCCACAAGAGAGGGGGAGAACATTGTATTGAGATCCAAAAAGAGGGAAGAAGCCATCTAGCTACTAGCTATGGACCCGAAGGTCTGAAGTAAACTACTCACACTTCATCGGAGAGGCTATGGTGTTGATCTAGAAGCCCTCTGTGGTGGATGCCCTCTCCGGCGGGGCTCTGGAATAGGACCCAAGATGGGATCTCGCGGATACAGAAGGTTGCGGCGGTGGAATTAGATTTTTGCCTCCGTATTTGGTCTGACAGGGGTACGTAGGTATATATAGGAGGAAGGAGTACGCCGGTGGAGCAACAGGGGGCCCAAAAGGCAGGGGGCGCGCCTAGGGAGGGCGCGCCCCCCACCCTCGTGACCTCCTCGGTTGTTCCTCGGAGCAGGGTCCAAGTCTCCTGGATCACGTTCGGTGAGAAAATCACGTTCCCGAAGGTTTTATTCCGTTTGGACTCCGTTTGATATTATGTTTCTTCAAAATACTGAAATAGGCTAAAAAACAGTAATTCTGGGCTGGGCCTCCGGTTAATAGGTTAGTTCCAAAAATAATATAGAAGTGGAAAATAAAGCCCAAAATAGTCCAAAATAGTAGATAAAGTAGCATGGAGCACTCAAAAATTATAGATACGTTGGAGACGTATCAACCAGTTCCAGTTGCTGTGACAACTGTACGTCTGATTAGGGAGGCTGAGATTTAACTTAGAAGACCGTGTCTTCACCTTATTCCACTTGAGCTAAGGACACCCAGTCCTTGCCCAATGACTCTGGTAAGTCTTCAAGGTAGACTTCCAAACCTTCACAGAATTTGTTCACCGGCAATCCACAACGACTCTTGGATGCTCAGGACACGACGCCTAACCGGCTGGAGGATTCAAAGTCCTCAAGTGTAATAAGTCTTCAGGTCACGCAGATAGAAATACTTCAGTGAAGCCTAACACTCTTTGGCTCTGGGTGTTTTGGGATTTGTCCTCGCAAGGATTTCTCTCTCAAATGCTTCGGAGGTGGGTTGGTCTCAAACGATAAAAGCCGTGCACTAACTCTGAGCAGCCACCAATTTATGGGGTAGGGGTGGGGTATTTATAGCCAGGAGGTAACCCGGCCTGATTTGTCCAAAATGACCCTGGGTCACTAAGGAACTGACACGTGTCCAACAGTGAGATTTCAAACACATGCGGTAGCTTGTCTTGGGCTACAAGCAAAGCTGACTCATCCATCTCTGGATAAGATTTGCTCTCATTGTCTTCGCTCGAAGACATAGGATTTAGTTGAGCATCACTTCAGTCACTCCGACTTTGTTCACTTGGACCCCACTTAACAATACAGTGGTTTCTATGACACAATAAGAAGAAAAGGACACTATGAAACAACTATGTCTTCGCACTCCATAGTCTTCAAGTGAATGGTTTCACGTGTCATAATCTTCGTCGTGAATGTCTTCACGAACCACCATTGTCTTCAATGTATTCACACATTTTTAGGGGTCATCTCTGGTAGGTAAACCGGATCAATGAGGGACACTACCTGTGTTATCCTGAAATTCTCACAAACACTTAATCCTGAGATGGAAACCTTCATTGTTGATTATGATGAGGTTGCTCTAGATGTCAAGAAGCCAAGCTCTAATATTTCACTTGTTGACACGAGTCCGATGGAAGTTTGTACTACCATGCCTTCCATAGTATCTTCCACTAAAGTAGTCCTAAAACTTCTCTCAGATCATGCCAAGTATCATCTCAGCTTTCTCGACAAGTTATGTCATATCGTTGATAATACGTATGCACCATATGAATTGATGATACCTGTGTATGATATGATCAATAGATATGCTTATGTGATAGGATACTCTATTGATGACTTATAGGGCATTGTCCCTATAATTATCATTTGTATTGGCTTGTTTGTTGAGTGTTCTTTCCGGTTTACGCTTGTGCACCATTCATTGCGGGATGACCTAGTTCGAGATGACATCCCATGGGATCCTGGTAGATTCAGAGCATGGTGAAGGGGAGAAGCAATGGGCACACATGAAGAAGGGTGAAGCTGTGATAACCCACAAGTATAGGGGATCGCAACAGTTTTCAAGGGTAGAGTATTCAACCCAAATTTATTGATTCGACACAAGGGGAGCCAAAGAATATTCTCAACTATTAGCAGCTAAGTTGTCAATTCAACCACACCTGGAAACTTAGTATCTGCATCAAAGTGTTTAGTAGCAAAGTAATATGATAGTGATGGTAACGGTACCAAAAGTAAAGACAACAAAAGTAATGTTTTTGGTATTTTTGTAGTGATTGTAACAATAGCAATGGCAAAGTAAATAAGCGAGAATCAGTATATGGAAAACTCGTAGGCACCGGATCAATGATGGATAATTATGCCGGATGTGGTTCATCATCACTACAAAAAAATACACTTCCGTGATGATACATGTTTGTCACAGTAGGTCGCGTTTTTTGTCATGCATGTACATCCATGACAAATTTATGACAGAATCAAGATAGTCATACCTATGCTGTCGTAGAAGTGTTCCATGACATTACCAAAATTATCATCACGGAAGTGTCCACTTCCATGACGATAAATCGCGTGTCACAGAACTGCGTTCGTCAAGGGTGACCGACACGTGGCATCCACCGTAACGGAACGTCGTTAAGCTATCGGGTCGGGTTTTGGATCCGATAACCCGTTAACAGCCCCGACCTATGGGGATGTTCCACGTGTAAAATCATCATTGGCTGGAGGAAACACGTGTTGGCTCACCGTTGGGGCAGATGTCATCCGCTCATTGGACCGAAGGCGCCTATGATACGGCGACATGTGGCACAGCCCAACAAAGGCCCATTCCTGTGAAAAGGCCGGCCCGTTTGACTTAGTCAAAAGGTGGCGGGCCGGCCCACGGAAAGCCTGTTAACGGCCTGTTCGCATATAGCCCATTTACAGCCCACTAACCCAGGGCCCGGTACGCCCTATCCGAATTAGGCCCAGTAGCGTCATTTGGGCCGTCCAATATGATTCAGCCCGTTTTAACTTCCGGCCTGTGTGTGGCCCATGACTTCTTTCGGCCCATATGAGGACCTTTGTAACTCTTGGCCCATTAACGGCCCGTGGTGAAACTGGCTCGTAATGAACAGTGTATCACTTTATACCCATTAACGACCCGTTATTCCATTGGGTCGTTTCCAGCCCAAGTTATCTTTCGGCCTTCTCAGGGCCCATTGATTCTTGGGCTCATTTGCAGCATTCGGTTACATACGACCTGTTACTGTCATTTTCTGCTTGTGGGCCAAATTCAGCCCGTCGTTACAGTCGGCCCATTTGCGGACCGTTAATACGTTGGGCTGTTTTCATGTAAAAAAATCCCGTTGGGCTGTTTTCATAGAGTTATCAAATACGGCCTATTAACGGCTCGTTATGGTCCACGAATAGTATGGCCCATGATTGGCGAAATGAAGATACGCCCCATAGAAGGCCCATGGATCCTACGGCCCGTATGAGGCCCGTGGATAGTACGGCCCGTAGAAGGCCCATGGACCCTACGGCCCGTAGAAGGCCCATTGATCCCTAAGGCCCGTATAGAAGGCCGATGGATCCTATGGCCTATATAGAAGGCCAATGGTCCTACGGCCGAACGAAGGCCCATGGATCATACGGCCTGCAGAAGGCCCATGGTTACAACAGTCCGTGTGTTGCCATGATTATTTTGTCCTAGTTACCAAAAATAGGCTATTGTGGCCACTAGAAAAACACAGAAAAAGAACTGCAGTGATTACAAGCAAACAACTAAACAAGACAATAAGGAAATAAATAAGCAAGCTATTAAGGCTAGCCTATTACCGCTATTACACATATTACATCCACTGGGCATCAAAGTTCGCCACCAGTGCAAATATAGGGAACAAAGCAGCATATTACATACACTTGGCCGTCAAAATTGGCCACCAGTGCAAATAAACGCGGCAGCAAAACAAGAGCATAACTGAAACAACTTAAGAAGAGCTCAAGAAACGTTATCATGGGTATCCACCATGCTGGCAATAAGCTTAGCAAGGTGATTAGCTTTGTCCTGTTTGGCGCTAAAATCCTCCAACGCTTGTTGTTGCACCAGAAAGTATGCATCTGAATGCTCCAGGGACTTCCGCAGTCCTTCCGCTTCTTGTCGCAGCACAGCTGATCGATGTCTTTTAGCTTGTAGTTGAGACTCAAGAAACCGAACTGATTCAGACAGTGAGTTTGAATAGCTTGTGCAAGCGGTAGTGGCTAGTAACTCGAACACTAAACCAAGACAGGACTTTGGGGTTGTCTCGCTGTCTTCAAGATAGTCTTCCTTAGCTGTTTTATCAGCTTTGTTGGAGACCAACAAGGATGTGTCACTATCCTGAACCTTATCTGCATTACTTCCTTTACCATTGCTTAATGAGGCACTTTTCCCCAATATTCTGTCAGCATTCTAAAAGAAGTAGCAAGCAGACACATAACAAATTTAGCATGTACTAGTATATGAAACTCATTTCGGTGAACCAGTTCATTAGTAATGTGGACAGGATTAAACTACCAAGTCTTCTATTGCCAAGTACTAGTACATAATAAAAGCATCAAACAAACATATATCTATGTCCTATGGTCACTGCATTGTCTTGCCAAATCAAAATAGAGACATGGTTCAAATCATATCAGTTCAAGACAAAGCAGCAGTGAAAGAATACAAAGCGTGGGAAACTACACGGCACAACAAGATTCCAGATGGGTACCACGGGTCTACATGTACAACAACACTATTGGCTCTGTTGTGATGCTAGTAATGTGCATGATATGAAAGTCAACTGTATACACAATTAAAATTGAAATCAAAAGAGCTATTGATAAGAGCAAACCTGTTAAAGAAACATGCGTGAACATACCTGCCGTGCCATTGGAGTTTCGATTGGATCCTTCAATTTAAAAATAAGTTTGTATGAGTAAATACAATGATAGAAGAGCAAAGCAATCATAGTTAAAAAAGGCGCACATAAGCGAGCGCTTAAGCCCGCCTAGGCTCTAGGCATTGGCAAAATGCATTGCGCATAACTACGCTTAATCTGTGCATAACTATGCATAAGCATGCGATTTGGTCAGTAATGTGCAAGGCGGTGGCAAAACGCACAATTAACGCCTAGCGCTTTTTTGAACTATGATAGCAATGGAATCTTAAATTAGAATAGTTTTTCTTCAGGTTTAGGCACTTGTTCTACATGAACTGAGTACAGTAAGACGCGAGAATATAATACTTAAAAATAGAAAATGAGCTCATAGACCTTACCACATTTTTGGTTCGGGACCAGTACAGAACAAGGCATTCCCAGTGATCGTCCAATAAATGTGTCTCAAGAGAACATAAGGGAATTTGATGAGTTTCTTTGCCGGTGAAGTACGTTTTCTTCAGGTAATTTCGATACTGCCACCAAGCATTCTTGAAGATAGCAGAGGTATTAGCACAGGTTACCTCATCCTGAGTTTCCAAATCGGTCCTTCTCTATAGAGAAAAATGGGAAAATTTGTTGTATTATAACCATCATGGAGGTAGGATGTATTGGACGAAGCAAAGTAATTGCCATGAATAACATTACTTACACATAACTCCTAGACAAACACCTGCAACTGACATTTTCCTTCATCTTCAGTATAATATTTCCAAGATGGGAAGATACGCACATACAATTTAACAACATCAAATGCGATAGATGCTAAACTATGACTGGCTGGTTGTGCTTCCTCCACGGGAATAGGCGTACTAACTGGTGGAGCTGGGGTTCGCCGTGATAGTGCTGACCCTTTAGGCACCGGAGCTGCCTTACTAACTGCTCTTGTTTGGGAGCTCTGTGGTGGAGATGGTGCTGTGTCAATAGGAACTGGGTTACTATCGGCTGGGGTTGGGGTTAGATTGGGTGAAGCTGGTTCTCTGTCCATCGCAGTAGGGGTACAATCTGCGAAAGTTTGGGTTATGTGTGGTAGGGCTGGTTCTTGTGCATGTACAACCGGGGTGCTATCTCCACCAATAGGTAGCACTGTTTTATTTGAAGACCGTGTTTTTATTCCGCTAGATACTGGCATCACCCGCTCCAATTCAAATGGCTGATAAAAAGGAAACAATAGTTGAATGTACAGACATTGTATGAGAGATAGATGCAATAGATAGTGTGGAAAAAAGAGGGCATGAAATAGTTGACATGTATATGGTTTAACTAAAACGGATAGCATGACATAATTTCACATATATGATGTCTATCTAAACTGGATAACATAGCATAACATAATTCAAAGATATGATGAATAACAAAACAGGATCGCATGACATAATTCACCTACATGTTATCTAAGTAATCAGGATCACATCATTTAATTCACATATGTGATTTATATGCTAAACAAAGGGCATTCGATATGATGTCTGAACTAAGAACATGGTGTTGAATATTGTGTATATGATGTCTAAACTATGCAATGCAAGACACCGTATGCATGATATGAGCAGTATAACCGTACCAAGTTAGAGAATACACCTTAGTAGGGGAATAGGACTGGTCATCTGTCTCTGAATCCATCTCTGAGGAGCTATCGGGACCCAACAAGAGATCTGCTTCGACATGTAGCACTGTCTGCTCTGAAGGCCTTGTTTTCACTCCAGATTTTTCCATCCCCCACCCAAATGGCTGATTCACAGGAAGAGTAGTTTAATGTACAAACATTGTCGACAAATGGAAATGTAATGAAGAAAAGGATGGGCAAGATATCATTCAAATATATGATGCCTGGTTAAACAGGATGGCATTGCACATTTCACATATATTATGGCTGGCTAAAAGACATGAGACTGCATAATTCCCATATATGATATAGAAACTAAATAGGTGGCATTACAGAACATGTCTAAACTAAGCAGATGACATATATGATGTCAAAAGTAGGCACTGCAGGGCAACATATGCATGATATGACTAACATCATCATGCCAAGGTAGAGCAAACACCTTGGGGGGTAAATAGGAGTGGTCAGCGGCGTCTGAATTAGCCTCAAAACAGATATCTTCCTCTGGATTACAATCTGGAGAGGGGTGGGGAGGGTTTGCCATTGAACCCACCATGGAGCGATGTCTGCATGACATTGTATTGCCGCGCAAAACTCTTCTCTTTTTCTCTACATGTTCAGCATGACTATGTACAATATCTGACATGCATACGAAAAAATATGGTGAGATTATGTAAGGAGAGCATGCAGAAATTTAGAGTGATGGTAACAACCAGTGGATGGATCCAAAAATAATGATAGCAGGCTGGTGATTGCTTTAAATTAATAAAAAGACAGATGATGATTGCTTTACTATTTGTTTCCCACCCAAGATGAACAACATAGGCATACCCTAGGTGAATCAGATATTAGACAGACATACTATTCATTGCTGCCATGATATGTGCCCCACAACTAATTTAGAACTCAAGTTTGAACATGAATTTGGACCTGAGTTGGGAGTCCAAGAGCTGAATAGGACGATAAAGTAGCAGGTAAGTTTAAGCAATGCATAACATAAGATGAAACAAAAGAGTGTGACCTCTCTTGTGGACTTGTGTACTCCTCAGGTTCATCTACTGAGTTGATGATGGTGATGCCGTTGGGGTGCGTGCCGGCGGCAGGGAAGGAGATCTGAGGCGGTGAAAGACGGTCAGGAGTCGTGATGTCTGGTTTGGTGGATGCTTCTGTCGATGGAGCAGCTCAGGTGAGGTGGACGACGTCACGGCAGGAGCAGGACAAACCACACAAAGTTCCCTTCGACACATACCTGTAACTGAAGTAATTCTGTAAGGGCTCATTTGGCTTGAATGATTCTTAAAACGTAGGGATAGGAAAAACACCGGAATAGGATAGGAAAATGCACATGGTAAATAGAGCATTTGTAAACACAGGATTTCTATCAACTTGGGTGTTTGGTTTACAGGAATTGGAAGAGCAGAGGAATGCAAAGAAACATGGCCAAAATAAAGAGAAACCATATGAAAGCGTGTACAGTTAGAATGTTATTCTGGCACTAATGCACTTGGTCTTGTTTTCATGCATAGGATTTTGAAAAGTAGGTCCAGGTGGATGTTTTGCTTCATTCCTTTCAACAAAATGCATGAATAATTGAATAGTAGAGTGCCATTGGAAAATTTCCTATTGCTATGTTTTTTCGTTGAACCAAAATAGCCCTAATGGATCGACGTGAATGTATAGTAATAAGTGACGCAACAAGTGTACAACCTCTTTGCCGTAGCCGTGTCGACCTCAGCATCATTGGGTTGGTCGCTGAAGCAGTTGAGGCAGAGGTGGCTGTCGGAGGTGTGGAGGAAGATCTGAGGAATCTGTAGACGGCGTCCAGGGCACTGCTCTGTTGTGATGGATCGTTCTGTCGTTGGAGCGGCTCCGGTGAGCCGTAAGACGTCAAGGCTGAAGCAGCACAAGACAGACATTGTCAATCTCAAGTGGGATTCTAATAGCATCTCCAATAGATGATGAAAAATGGATGTAAAATTAACATCACCAAAAACCACCTGACTACAACAGATGAGGTAAAAACTGTTGACTCTGAACTTAACTATCAAAACTGAAATTAACTGTGGAATCTGAATGCTACTGTCGAAACTGAACGCAATGGTAGCAGAGAGACACTTGACATGTAGTTTAGGGAGGGCCTGCAGTTCATCTTCAACCTGCACACCCCTGAGCCGCTTGCCACCACCGGCCAAACCGCCGGCCCCAGTGCCGCCTCGCCGCCCCGAAACAACTCGCCACCGCCGCCCCGGCCAGCCCTCTAGGCCCCCCGCCCCCACCCTGAACCCTAAGATAGATAGTGGGGTACCTCTCCAGCGAGCCCCCGTCCCCGTTGCGGGTGGTTCTTCCTTAACTCCGGCGAGCCCC
>NC_057813.1:228917277-228920018 GCF_018294505.1 Triticum aestivum | reverse complement strand
AAAATCGACTGACCCAAAAGTTGATTCAATCGACTGAAGTGTGGCTTAATCGGAGCAGAGTAGCAACACAAGCGAGGGGGAGAGCAGCAGCAGCAGCTGGGCGAGCCAACGATCGAGCGACAGCCGGAGCAGCAGCAGCAGCGCGAGCGAGTGAGCGAGAGCCAGAGCAGCAGCAGCAGATCCGGCTGGTATGGCCGCCGCCGCCGAAGGGGCCTCGCACTGGGGGAGAGCCGCCGTGGAGATGTCGCCCGCGGCGCTGGCTTCAAGGTAGCCGCTCCATGGTGGTGCGTGATGGAGCACCGTCGGTGCTGGGAGGTCGAGTTAAGGAGAAGGTGCGATGCGATGAGTGTACAACCTCTTTGGTGGCACCGAGTAGGCCACGACTTCGTCCGAGGAGTCGGTGAGGATGCTGCGGTTCCGGTGGAGCAGGTTAAGGCGGCTCTGTGGGGATGGAGCAGCCGCGATAGACGAGGCGACCGTCGGAGCAGCTCCTTGGAGGTGGAGGACGGGGCGGCTGAACTGGCGGGACGGTGAGATGGACGACGGATCCTCATCCGGGGAGGTGGACGAGGGACGTCGAGCTGTTGCGGTGGACGACGTCGTCGGGGAAGAGGCTCCGGCTGGGCAGCGGTGATGTGGCGGACGGAGGAGGGTGGGGTTTCCTGGCTGGAGTGGAGAGGTTATGGCGGCCTGGGATTTCGAATGGCGAAAAGGGGGCGATGGGAGGGGTGAAGCATGACTTAGGGACGCGCATGTCCAAAATGTAGGGTGTGTTACAAAAGTACCCCCACCGATTTGAACTAGCGGCCCTTTAGGCTCAGGGTTAGAAGGGGGATTTCGCGTGTCGGGATTTGGTAGCTGGAGGGAGTTTTCGCGTGTGTTGTAATTTCGGGATAGCAAGGCGCGGATTGTGAAGGCGCCAGTTTTGGGAGCACGATATCTGAATTTTCGGGATATAACAAGACGCGGGTTGAATTTTAGGGACAAGCCTAACGTGTAGTAATATTGTACTTGTACGTTCCAAATCAATTTGCACTTCCCTCAACCAAAAAGAAAACGAAAAAAATAAAACTATTCACACCACACAAAGAGAGAGTCTTGCCCCGTTTTACTATACAAATGCTATTCAAAGCTACTCCCTCCTTCCATCCATATAGGGCCTAATGCGTTTTTCGATGCTAACTTTGACCAAATATTAGAGCAATGATATATGACATGCAACTTACACAAGGCACACCGTTAACTTCGTCTGTGAAAGGTTCTTTCAATGATATAATTTTCGCATTGTGCATGCCATGTACTATTAATCTTGTCAATAGTCAAAGGCGGTCTTAAAAATCTCATTATGCCCTGTATAGATGGAAGGAGGGAGTATGAATCCATGTTATGTCCGATTAATTTTTTCGCTTTGCTGTATAATGCATGTAACCTACTCATACCAACATTTTAGTGCATTCCAAAAGTCTATACTACCGCTGCAATTCGAACTAAATTTGAATTCATTTCTCTATTTCAATAAGAATCTACAATCATGATTGTTGCCAACTTCAACCATCATTCGTGTATTACCTTAATAACACACCACATGATTACTATAGAGATAGATATGAACTATGTGTACTACATGAACTCGAATTCTATTTTTTGAATACACTTGATGTTGATTCCAAATAATAGTACATTTGATGTACTAACTATATATTCATAATCTAAACCATGTTCCATACGTACACCGTGTTTATCACACAAAGTATAGTGCCTGAGTTGCAAAAGCCACACATTAGCCTATAATCAATGTTGTACATTATGATATCTTCTTCAAGTATCCGTATCCACCTTTTTATAATGAATTATGATCTTTGTTCGTCTTTTACACCTTCACGATCCTCTTCTATTTGTAGCTAGCTAGCGCTAACTTTCTATCGTGCATGCACACGCCCGCCCCCCTCACACACCCTTAGCGTCCCCTCCATCGTGCATGTTCATTATTTCTCTTTAGGTCGTCCACCAGCGGTGTGTGTAGGCCCCCGGCTCCTTTCTGGCACACACCGGTCGATATACCTCTCTAGCCAAGTGTGCCTACAACAAACACATATATACTTCCCCTCTTCTCTTCTCACCGTCCATGCCCCCATATGTCCAATACGATTCCACATAGGTGCACACTCCCGCCCCTCTTTTCATTAGTCACATGCTCGCACACTCCTCCCCCTCGACATGGTAGGCCTCTCGCACTACCTCCTAGCCACACTCTCTCCCCCTGTCTGCCTCTCCGGACCTTATTTGCTTCTAACGCATGCAGGCGTGTATATGAACTGATCTCCCTACATATAGCCAGGTCAACTATAATTCGTTTTCACCAAGCACCAATACACTTACCTCGCTAGTTATGTCTCTCCTTTTCTCGGACACACGACGGTTGATCTTCCTATGTAGTTACGCATGCTTACCACAACCATATCTTCTCCCCTCATCATCCTTGAATACCTCCCGACCCGTCTCTCACACGCACGTGCATAGACAGATAGACATCCCCCGCCCTCTCTTATTGATATTGCACTCATACCCTCCGTTTGTCTAGCAGGCCTCTCCCACCATTTGTGAGATGCCACTCCACCACCAACCCTCCGACGCTCTACCTTTGTCTTTTTCCCAATGTTATTCCTCTGCTACACATATCCATGGATGTCGATCGATCTCCCTCAATACATAGCTAGGTCTCTCTCCTTCCCCAGGCATAT
>NC_057813.1:228902307-228916947 GCF_018294505.1 Triticum aestivum | reverse complement strand
ACACACCGATAGTCGAACATTGTAGGTAGGTATCCATGCCACGGAGAAGAACTGCACCTCTGCCCTCTCAAATTCCAGTAGGCCAGCCGCCCTGTATCTTTGACGTGGGCAAACACAAATTCGATGGCACTCTTTATCGATCGCGCAGCCACACACTTCGTCCTTGTTTTCAATTCTATCGATATCTCATGTCCATGACTCCGTTTCACACACATTGCATATGTTACGTTTTTCTGATTGAGATATCATCAACACATTGCCTCTGTTTCACACAAACCATCTCTCTCACACCCACCGACGTATGTACCTGCACCTAAAGAAGAAGTGCACACAGGACGCACGTACTCACGTCTCGTTCCCGGCCACACCCGCGCGGGTACACGGTGGAGTTCGTTTCTGTATGAAAAGGCAGCCCACGTGATAATTTGACGCGTGTAGCGGTTGTTTACTCGAAGGAGGATCGGGTACCATGCCTAGAATATAAAACGATTGCCATGGGGAAAATGGAAAAATGGGTTTGTCTCTCATGAGTCTCGTCACACAATCTCACACAAGGCCACCGTGGCCTCTCTCTCTCAGCGTTGGTCAGTGATCCAGCCGCATCCCGTCCGCCGGCGGAAAGGGAGGATGTGCATCGTCTCTCTGTTCGACGGCGTTGAGGCAGCTCATCCCGATCTGCTGTACCCGCCGTTCTCTCTGACCAAGCTCCGGCGCGGTAGGGCCTTCGCCACTTGCTCGCTGCCGCAGTATGGGAAGATCCCAGCCGCCGGCGCCCTCCTAGTAACATCCCGACGACCCTCAGGTACAGCTTCCTCCGGCCTTGATCCACTGCCCATCTTCCCACGTTGCTGCATGTGGATCTTCTTTAGTTGTTTGCTTAAATCGTATCTCGGCCGGCATACTTTCCATCTTGCAATCTCGTCCTCAAACCATTTTTGATAAACCACCATGTGTTATGTTTCCCTTTTTACATGGAACATGCTTCTTTTTGTCGGCATATGTGTCTTCAACTCGTGTTATTGGGTAGTAATTGTTTCTTTTCGACCTCCTTTTGCAAACAGGGCTATCCATTTTCACCTCGTTGCTATTGCGACCTTTTGGTGAACTGCACAAATCACTTTTCTGAAGTGTTTTGTGCAGTTCCGCCAAAATGTCACATGGGCAACGTTTTTACATTTCTGTGGGACTGCGAAAAGGGAGATTGGTTTTGCTATCCTCCTCATCCAACTCCGTGCCTAATCTTCTCCGACAAGAAATTAGTCCTAAAGAGAGATCGTAGAAGTGATCGGCTTCTATTTATGTGTGTTATGTTTCATCATCTAGTTCCACTATTATTGTAATCACACTGACTGGATATCTTTGCAAACAGGGATGGTCCACCCGATTTTAGTGGAGCTGCACAAAATGATCGGATTGTGGTGTCCTTCATACACCTCTTTTTTGGCTACAGAGCTGGGTGAAACTAGCTGCCAAGCAATGAACACTGTGCCAAGGAAATGGAGCCATGCCTACGAACAACATCGATCAATTATATTTTTTTTCTTTATTTGTACACCTTCTCACAATCTTGTCTTCGGTTGTGATGTGAATATTGCCGCTGATCTGCGAACCATTGAGATGCATTAGCGATGGTGGTTTCATTTGTATTTGATGGAATGTTGTAACGAGATAATCTCGAGGCAAGACACATGAATCCTAAGTTGAAACCTTTTTTTCCTGTGGGAACGAGAGTTGAAATCTTCATAGCATCACAGTACAATTTCATCAAAATTATGCGTACATATAAACAAATCCCGAAGGATTGATAGCAATGCCAGAAACAATTCAACTTCGTTTTGCCGACATGTTGGACATCCTTCATCCAGCTCCACCTGCCATGCAGCAATATTGAGTGCACAACATAACTTCAGGGAAAGATTCACCCCGGTCGTTGCGCCGCAGTAGTAATGACTAGTGAGCAGTCAAATCACAGAGCCCCACCTTCGCCACAGTAAGTTGCTCGGACGAAGCAACCATCATTTCTCTGTTCCTTGAATCCGCTGGTACTCCCATATTCCCACAGTAAAGTTGCTCGGGCGAATCAACCATCACTATATCCGCTCACGTGTGATGACCACAGGAGCTATCCATTCAGATTGCATGTTAAAAAAATAAAGGTCGATAACTAATGCGGCAAACTTTCAAAGAAAAACTAATGCGGCACTTCGGGCCAACGCGGCCAGATCGCATTTTGCATGAGAAATTACACACCATGTTTCGTTGACATGTGGTCCCGTTCCAACATATCAGTGAGACGACGGTGAGTAGTAGGAGTATTTTCGAACCGACGTGTAGGCCGGGGTGCCCCTTCGTGAACCGTGGCAAACTGGCAACCGTCCACCGATGCTTCGCCTTTCCCTCTCGATTTGGAACTGCTGTCGCACGCTCTTCCTCTCCCTCCTCCATTTTCCTTCAGCCCTTCATGCTTTCTTCTGCCATTGTTCGATCGTCTTCTCCATGGAGGGAACAGGACGGAAATGACCCCGTTATTCTTGCCCCGATCTGAAAGATGACGTGGTGGAGGAACTCATTGATCGGTGCGACGTCATCACCTCGGCTAGCATGGCTGGTTCATTCAAGCCCATTCTTGACTCAACTAATAACATCATTACAAGGAACCCAAGAGTCAAGGAATGGTTTGATCTCCCCTATCTTCTTCACCATGACCCTGATAACCGGCGCCATCACGACGGAGGCCTCGCCTTCTGCAAGTTGATGCCGCTTGATAATGATACGTATGATGTTAAGATGCCATCGCTTGAGGGAAAGGCCTGGGCAGGCGCAAATGGAGATTGGGTTGTTTACATTGGGTCCAACTGCGAGTGGGAACTTGTGAATGTGTACACTCGTGACCGGGTTCCACTTCCCAAAATCTCAGCAGACTGCCCAGAGGTTGAGCACACAGGTATTGTACGCACGTTCAAATACAATCATGGTGATTGTCTTCTACGGAAGATAACAATTTCTCGAGTTCCCACCCGCTCTTGGAATTACAAAAACTATGAAGTTGTTGCTATCTTCGATAAGCTTGTTGCCGTCGTTGCTGGTTTGACTCGATGGACATTGCTCAAAAATCAGTTTCTGTACACGGATGAGTACTGTGATGCAATTGAATACGAGGTCCTCTTGTGTTTGCTGCCACCACTCGTGGCACTGTTTTTGCATGGAATCGTTATGATTTCGGTGCGTTTGTCTTCCGCCGTAATTATAATTGTCTCATCCACATGCATGCGGGTTAGCAAGTTTCCCTTTACTAATTAACCTTCTTCTTGTGTTTCCAAGGTCCTGTGAAAATTCCACCACCTATACTTGAAAAATTTTATAACGAAGGGGGAGATGACGATGGTGATGATCACGAGCATGAGGACGAGCAGCGCCCATATACTCATTGGTGCCTGGCAACTAATTCCGATGAAACGTGCATTGCAATAGGTTATCGGATGAGGCCAATCATCAACAATAGTAGTACACTATTTGTACTAGCTTCACATGCTTCGCGTGTCGTGCAGGTGTTTTTACTTTAGCCATATTGTACTACGTAACCAGCACCTTGAATCCTCGATACTAGTAGTACTATATAGTGCTAGTAAGTAGTAGGAGTAGTAGGGTGGCATGGGCCAGAACAAGCATTCACGTCCAGGAGTACGGCACACGCCACCAGCACGACTTCCATCTGACACCATATTTCTTGGAGTCCGTGCTAGAGCAATCTCTTCAACCTCATCATTTCTCTAACTCAGCCATCGCGCGGTGGGCGAGGTGGGGGTTTGCCGATAGTCGGTTTCCTCAACTGCGGTCCCACTTGTAAGGCCAACTCCAACGCTCTATCAATATATGGATGTACTCTTCTTCCCAATACAAAAACTTGCATCCATTCTACTCCCTCCGTTCTACTATTTGTCAAAATATATATGTACCTAGACATGTTTTAGTATATAGGCACATCCATTTTTGGACAAATGGAAGTCAAGTATTTTGGAACGGAGGGAGTATACAATAAAAATTAAGTTAGCACAACTAGTCTAATCCGAGAGCACAACCGAAGATTTGGTCGGGTTCTTCCTCCTTTTGCCGACACGTGGGACATCCAGCATCCAGGTCGTGTCATGAAAGAAAATAGAGTGGTAGTTGATAAGTTGAAGCCACGAGATGTGCATCTTGGGTTAAACTGTAAATAGAATCTTACTACTCTTGAGTAACTCCAAAAGTGACCACCGAAGATCTTTCTTGGATTTGTTTTTCATCACCAGCACATCGAGGTGAAAGATGTGCAGTTTCAGTGGGTCTGCTTGCGTTTTCACTGACATGTGGGACCGCATGTGAGCAAATAGACGATGGGCTCCACGCTTCCGCTGGCTGGCTGAGAAGAGAGATAGAGGAGTGCTGAGTACGGACTGCAGGAAATTTGTTCTACGTAACCAGCACCTTGATATTCGCGTGTGGTTGTTTCTAGAATAAAAAAAGGAGGTACCTCTACTTATGTTCTTACTCCCACTACGCCTAGCCTAAGGTTAGTAGGTGACCTTGTGCTTGGCTCTTCGCCTCTTCCGGAAGTCGATGGTTCTACAGTAGTGCTTCTGGCAATCTGACACCAAATGAACTGCTGCACGTCCACCGCTTGTAAGCAAAAGTTTCTCCTTGTGCTGCGAGCCACCGTGCACGCGTTGGCGAGGGAGAAGGCGTAATCAAGCTTCTCGTCGTTCTCCGAGTTGACGGGACACATCAAAGTTATTTACTAGTAGAACGTACTCTCTCCAAAAAAGGGCTGACCATGTCATTGCTACCATCCCGTGCTCCGTCGTTGAGTACGTGCACTATTCACGTGCCATCGAGGAGAAAAAATATTGCGTAGGTGCCATCGAAGTGCACGACTCACTTACGGAAAAGGGTTTCCCCCCGCTTTCCCCCCCGCATGACTCACTTACACACTGCTTATCTGATTATCTCCATTTTCTTGCATGACACGTGCACCTTGATGCTAGATGTCTCGCGTGTTGGGAAAAGGATGAACAAAGCTCACGTAAAAGAAAAGAGTTGAAGAGCATAGATTCCCGACGACCGAGGAGGAGCAAGGAACCTCACGGTGGAGCGTCTGCAAGGAACCTTGCGCGTTTTCCCCTGTTTTTTGCCGCCTACCCACCTATAAACAACTAAAAGGACATGAACTTTTCGCTAACCACTAGAAGTGGTACATCGGGATGCTAAGTTGAAGATGTTTTATACTCCCTCCGTTCCCAAATATAAGTCTTTTTAGACATTTCAATAAGGGACTACATACGAAACAAAATGAGTGAATCTACACTCTAAAATATGTACACAAGCGAACGCACTAACTCCATCCGATCCAACTCATGCACATACGCGCACAGCATGGAGCACACAACGCACATACACAAGACATGCATGAACACACGCTCGGCCACAGAATGCACGTGAATAACACATGCATGCGCACACACTCGGCTGCATGGAGGCGTGCGCCATCTGCGGCGATGTCAGGTTTGTCGTGCTACGGTGAAGCTCGCACGCAACGGCGCATACGCATCTCTTGCAGCACCTCTTTGCCGTCGTTGCTCAACTACTAGTCGGAGATGAAGACGACCTCAACCTCGGCCTTAGAGTTAGCACCGATGGAGAAACACGCACGCTGCACGCACACGAGCACATATGGAGTGCCCACGACGTGGTGGTGGTGCGTCCCCAGTCCCTCTACTCCTTCTGCGCACGTTGTCTATCAAGGCGGCTGCATGCTAATGATGATGTGGGTGAGATCTTCTAGGACTCAGATGATGACGAGGAAAATTATGAGACACAAGGTGACGTACACCGTCAAGGTCCACGGTCAAGGGGGTGCTAGCAAGTGCTTTAAGACTAGCCACAATGCATAGTAACATACACTAGTAACATACACATATGCCTAGACTATGTTACTACCTTCATAGTGGGTAGTAACATAAGTGTGGTAACATACAAAGCTTCATTTATTAGGTTATAGACTCATATTGCATTGGGACATGTGATGTTACAGTAACTAGCTAAGTTACTGTAACTACCTCTCTCCTCATTAACTCATTTCCACATAAGCAAATTTGCTGAGTTGGACTCGATGTTACTACTGAAGTTACTCCCACTGTGGCTAGTCAGATGTGCTTAGAGCAAGTACAATAGAGCTGAGTCAGCGGGCTATAAGGAATAAACAGTAGTATATTTCTGCTTAGTTGGAGGAAAGACAAGAGGAGAGAGAAGGTAAGCGGGCTCTTCATGAAGAGCCAGCTCTAGCACGTGCTCCTAGGCACTTTGTAGTACATGTTGACTATAAGATGGGCTGTAGGCTTATAGCCAGCACCTGGCTATACTATTAATGCTCTTTAGATGAGGTGCTAAGTGCATTAAATGGCTTAGTAACTCAAGTGTTCAATGCATAGGTGCTTAGTTTATTGGTGCCACATCATATTTTATGCCTGCGTGGCAGGCTTAGCAGCTATACATGGTGGAGCACTGGGAGAGGCCAAGGCTGGTCATAGTGGGGAGTAACTTGTACTGTAACATATTACTATCTAAACATCTCTATAAACCGGAAAGGAGGGAGTAGTAACATACACTAGTGTCATATGCAGAGTATGGGAGCACATGATATTTCCCCGTCCGGACCGATCCTAAGTTGGCTTCTCACCTTCTTGGCCCAACAAAAACCCCTCCTCCCTCCCGCGCGCGCTTCCTGCCTGGCGCCAGCTGAGCCCGCCGCTCCACATTGATGGCAAGTCAGGGCGACGCGGCCTCTCACTGCTTCCGCCGTTGAAGCGGCGCGCCGACCGAGGGCACCGCCCACTGCACGCCCGGCATTTCAGACTACACAGTGGATAGTAACTTTTAGAGCAAGTACTACTATAATTAGATGACATAAGTAGGCTATAAGGATTTAAATATAGTATTTATGCTTAGTTGAACGAGAGAGAAGAGGAGAGAGAAGAGAAGCGGATTGTAAACGTGTAGCCGGTTGTACTCCAACATACTCTACTTTGTGAGACAAAAGGTGGGGCCATTATTAATGATATTGTATTTATACTAAAGGGACTAATGGACGCCTTAATTACTCCATTTTTTGAGACAAACCTTGGTGGGGCTATTATTGACTTTTTTTGAGCTATTATTGACTTGGACGTGGGGTTTGGGGGCCAAAGGCCTACTATTATACTCCGACCCGACATGCTCTACCCTAGCCGCCGCTGTATCATATGGTTTCGCACCGTTCCAGATCTTAGCGCCGCCACGCAATTCTTCTCCAACCCTCCTTCCGGCGTGCACCGCGAGAAGGAACAACAGTCCTCCGAACCTCGCCTTTCGTGATCCTGTATGGGAGAGGGGCGATCAGGTTTTTGGGGAGCACACTCTTGTGACTGCTGCCAGCGACGACTTCCTCAACGACAACCTTCTTCCCCGACCTCGGTAACCTCTTCATCAACGACATGAGTGACAACATCAACCACATTGGTTCTGCTCCCCCTGTACAGTATGTGATTCTGTCCTCCTGGTTTAGTCCGCATCATTACTTTGATGTTTGCAATTGTCGTCATGATCTATTTACTGCTGATTCAGATTAAATCTCATACTAAATTGCTCATATATTCAATAATCCAATCCAAAAACCTGATCACAGGCAATTTACTCCGAGTTGTTTTGCTGCGCTTTTGAAGCCGCCTACTTTTTAGGGGGTGCAATATAAAAGGTGGCGCACAAGAGCAGTATATTAGTTTCAGATCATGTCCTGCTATGACGCCACTAAGGGTAAGCCTGAGGGCGATCTTAATCCTACACAGCAGGAAGCTTTTCAGAACATGGATACCCTCTTCAAAGCCGCCCTGCTGAGTGTTCTTGACGATTCCATTGTGGATTCGTATATGTTGTTTGACAGCGGCAAAGACATGTGGGCTGCGCTCGAGGCCACGTTTGGGCCCTCGGGCGCTGGCAATGAGTTGTACATCATGGAGCAATTCTCTGACTACAAGATGACCGATGAGCACTCTGTTGTTCAGCAGACTCATGAGATACAGTCACTCTCTAAGGAACTTGAGTACTTTAAGTGTGTGTTGCCGGACAAATTTGTTGCTGGGACCATCATTGCCAAGCTTCCACCTTCGTGGAACGATTTTGCTACTTCTCTGAAAAACAAGAGACATGAGTTTTCTGTTTTGGATCTCATTAGCACTCTTGATTTTGAGGAGAAGGCGAGAGCAAAAGACACACGTGCTCGGGTCGCCGAGGGAGCTTCTAGTGCCCACATGGTACACGAGAAGAACTTCCAGCCCAACCAGCCCCAAAACAACAAGAACAAATCTCAGGGGAAATGCAAGTTTGATGCAAAGAACAAGCCGTCACATTCTAGCAACTTCAAGAAGAATTCTCATAACGGGAAGGGATACAAACCTCAATTTTGGTAGCACCACACAAAATTTATATGGCTGCATCTACCTGCTGTCAGCTAACCTCATGGTGCTCCAGGTATTCCTACATTCGTAACTAGGTACAATGACCACCGCAATATGAAATTAGCTTATTCGTACGTTGACTTGTTGAATGCAGTGTGGAACGATCCTGTCATGTCTGGAGGAGCAAACAAGCAGTGCAGCCGAAGGTGGAAATCAAACAAGGACTTATGAAATTATATGTAATCTTCCTCAGGCAGGTCAGTATCCCCTTCGTCCAGATGATCGTGTTTTGTCATGCCGAGCTATTGATATGTGCTAATGTTTTGCAACACCGTTTTAGTATAGCTACTGTTTTCCTATCTTTTCAGATTCAGGACAATGAATAGGATATCAGGGGAACTGCACAATATGGACCCATGTTGAGTCATCTCTATTGCCTCATGTGTTTGCTGCAAATGTGTCAGCATCAATTGCAAGATGAGGCAGCTAGATAGCTGTGGAGTTGCCAACATGCTCAAAGTGCTCGCAACATTGAGAAGAAACAAGCATGCCCAGGAAATTAATGCGTGCGCAGGGAGGCCCTTTGCTCAGAGAAGCATAGATCGATTTTATTTATTTCCACACCTTCTCACAGTTTTGTATATTGGTTATAGTATGGTGAATCATTGAGATGCATAGACATGCTGAACTTTTGTTCTTCTAAATGTTAGTTTAATGTGAGTGTCTACATCCAGTACTGCAGCCTCTAATTTGGTGGATGCACACTGAGAAAATAAATCTCCTTAATTTACTCCATAACCACCCTATTAAATAGGCCTAGTAACAAACCAGGCGCATGCAGTGGCCGGCGGGCACATGCATCCTGCATGCATGGCCAGTCATGCAGCAACGCAAAAGAAGAGAGCGGTTCTTGGGAAAAAGCGAGTAGTTAGTGCAGCGTGCCTTATAAACACGAACAGCTCACTCTCCCACTTCCGTCTCCCCACCCAATTCCCCCCGCTCCCCAATCTTCCTCACTCATCCAGAAAACCCCGCTCACCTTCTTCCTCACTCGTACAGAAAATGCTTGCTCTTCTTCTTCCACTCCTACAGAAATCCCCAGCCCTCCTTCTTCCCCACTCGCACTGCCACTAGGCTCGTCTCTGGCTACTCTGCTCAAACCCGTGAGCTCGGCGTGACGCCCGTAAGGAAAATGGAGTCGGTTGGCCCCAACGCCAAGAAGATGAGGCTCCCGCCAGCGGCGACGCCGGTTGTAGATCCCGCACCCGGTAGCGCGGGGAGAAGCGGCGAGCCCCCCTCCCACCCGGATCTGAGGAACCGGTAGAATCTCTAATGGACCACATCAGCGATCTCCCGGACGTCATCCTTGAGGAGATCATCTCGCTTCTCCCCACCAAGGATTGATGCCGCACACAAGTCCTCTCAACTCGGTGGCGCCCTCTATGGGGCACCGCGCCCCTCAATCTCGACTGTCGTCAGATATCTGTCCTTCCTAAATTTGATCTCATCAGAGCCATCGTCTCTTCTCACCAGCAGGGCCCCGTTCAATGCCTCTGCATCCCGACAAGCTACCTGATGTCCATACCCGGCAAGGTGGACACTTGGCTGACATCCCCTGAATTCAGAAAACTCCAGCCGTTTGAGTTCTACCATTACCACGAAAGTTTCATACCACGAACATACCAAGAATTCGTGCCCACACCACCGTTGTCCATCTCGCGGTTTTCCTCCTCTCTCCACACCGCCACCTTCGCCCGGTGCCATCTACCAGAGGATCTGGTACAAATGCTTCGACTCCCACTGCTAAAAAAACTTTCGCTTGTGGTGGTTTATCTGTCGGAGGCCTCACTGCACAACATCATCCACTCCAGTTGCCCTGCCCTGGAGCACTTGCTGATTGTTTTGGGAATAGAAATCGGTATCAGTTGTTTCCAAATAAAGTCGCCTCACCTTAAAAGCATTGGAATTTGTTTTGAAGGACAGCAACTCATCATCGAAGATGCCCCTTCACTTGAAAGGTTGCTCCTTGATAATTGTTATACACCTTCAGAAATAATTGTAGTCTCTGCGCCCAAACTGGAGACCTTGGGTGTAATTCATGACCCGTTTAATAATCACACGGAGTTGGCGTTTGGCTCCTCACCTTTTTAGGTACCATATATTATCATCTACACATTTGTAATCATATGCTGCATTTTTCATTTGTGCCCATAAGTTTTATATCATCTTGGAGTACACTTTGGGTACTAATATTATGTTATATGCTCAATGAAGAGTTCGTCCATTGATAGCCTATCAATGCTGCTGGATTCTGTCAAGATCATATATATCAGAATGTATAGTTTTGATCTGGACATAATTATTGGCTTGCTGCGATGCTTTCGATCTCTGGAGAATTTATACATAGAGGTGATGATTTCATCCACATTGAAAGCCCGTATATATTGTACTAGAATTAACTGTTCAGCTGTCGTTCTTTTGACATACTCTTTTTTCAAACCTTAACTGTTTTCAATCTTCATGTCTACTTAGGCAGAACCACATGGAGAAAAACATGTAACCAATCGTTGGCGTAATAAGCACAAGGATTTTCTCAGTTCTCATGACATTCGTTTGAGGACAATAACGATGTGACGATATGCATCCAACCAGGCAAACAGAAGCTTTGTCACATTCTTCCTGTTGAATGCAAGGTTACTATTGTCCATGAGGCTTAATTTTTACAGCAAGAGATTTCTCACGGACGAACATGTTGAATAGCAAAAAAAGAAGTTTCAGGTGGACAAATGGGCTTCTAAATGTGCTCGGCTTCTATTTACAACAAGTTGTAGACATCCTAAAATAATTTTTTTGCACAGGATGTTGATTTTATGGATCGGACCGATCCATTTGTTTGTGACTGCAAAAAAGAGTGGTTGGGTTAGATGTTACTGTCATGTTCAATCTGGGTTTTGTCTAGAAATTTGATGAACAATTAATCCTTGGGATTTTTGTACCATTTGTATGCTTGACTTGCATGTTGTTGCCCTCGTACTCCCCTCGACCTGCCACTACACTGCCGCATCTTTCATGGCTGCTGTTCGTTCCCGTCCGAGGCCTTGTCGTCGTTCTCCGCCTTGGTTAGCTCGCTGTGCTCGCCGCCGTCTAGTGTTGTCAACATGGTCAACAACCAAGAGGAATCAGGAGATGACTGTACGTGGAGAGGCTGACAGTAGGGACCCACCAGGGTCATTGCATTTCGCAAGCAGGTGCCTCGTTATTACAAGCCAAAACAATACTTCCTCCTAATTGTTTGACAACTAGGTTCCACGCCATTGTCAATGTAGTCAATAAATGAGAAAATTACACAACGAGCGGATAACACCAGGGACCCAGCAGCTCGCCCAGTTGTTTTTCAGTTTCAGAGACAGAGCTCAACTGCGCGCTGTGCGGGGGCTGTGGCCCGTCTAGCCCACGCTTACGCTTTTATTAAGCACATGACGAGCCCAGTTGATATTTTTTTCTTTCTGAAATTGGCCAGCCCAGTTCTTTTTTTTTGAGAATACCAAAACCGAGGCCTACTTGCTTTTCTCAGCCCTGCTGGGCTGCAAATCTTTCAAGACGAGGAGGAGGGATAAGAAATGGGCTTCCCCAGAAAACGGGCTATAAGTTGTAAGAAATGGGCTGTAACTTTTTAAACCAAAGCCAACCGGCAATTGCATTAAAATATCATTTTTTTCAGGATTTCTCTACTCTCTACTCTTATAAAAACCAAAGCCAACTGGCAATTACAATAAAATATCATCTTTTCACCCACAAGATAAACTACTCATACAAATGCATCTTCATGTTCCGTGCAACGAACGGGCATCTTGCTAGTTAAGATTCTAAATTTCATTCATTTTTATGTGGAGAATTGTTTTTTGAATTTTATTTTGATATAATTTTTTGAAAACTATTTTTAACGTGACTCGAAATTTCGTGATTAAAAGAGTTCGGACCCCACCGAAATATGCAAAATTTCACTGAATTTTTTAGCAGTGCCCAGAATATATGGTCTGTAATGCTAATAAAAAGAATATGAGCTTCAAATATCCTTAAGAATTAGCAAATGGGCTGTAAATTATTGAAAATAATGGCTAATGGGCTGTATGCTATTTTCCACAGATTTGGAGGCTGACTTCTGGGCCTACTAGGTTGACGATGACGCTGTCCTAAATTTTTTTTGACGCGTACGCAAGGCTTTGTCAACTTAGTCAACACATAGCAG
Organism: Triticum aestivum; assembly: GCF_018294505.1. Taxonomy (NCBI): domain Eukaryota; kingdom Viridiplantae; phylum Streptophyta; class Magnoliopsida; order Poales; family Poaceae; genus Triticum; species Triticum aestivum. The sequence goes on along the minus strand of NC_057813.1, from coordinate 228,904,233 downwards.
TGACTGTTGGATGTCCATCCAACGGCCGCCGTGCTTCTTCAATCTCTGATCTTCCTGCTCCGGCCGCCCAAACCAGCGCCGGCGGGACAGCCTGCTCCCTCCTCCCGTGGCTGGCTGTGCTGCCGCCAGGCCATCCCTCTAACCACCCACACATCCTGTTATTTTCCAGCGACGTCAGCCTCACCCTGCAGCCGACCAGTCAGCGCTCGTTCTCCCCTTAGTGTGGGCATCTGCTGCGGTGGCTTCGCCGGCTCCGGGTGGTTCTCTTCCTGGGCCTCGCCCTCGTCCACCGCGTTTGTGCTCTCGGCGCGGCGAGGTCAACATGGTCAACAAACAACAGCCATCGGAAGAGGCTGACAGTAGGGGCCCACACAGGAAAATGCCTCCTTATTACGCGCAAAATAATGATTCCTCCACCTGATAGCTGGGACCCACCGGAAGGGTCTCTGTATTTCGTGAAAAAAACGTTCCCCCCACTGTCAGCTCGGACCCACCGAAAATGCCTCCTTATTACGCACAAAAAATGAATACTCCCCCAGCTAGCTGGGACTCACCTTGGTGGGAGGCTGACTTGTGGGCCTACTAAGTTTACGGGGACAGAGGGCTTTGTCAACTAAGTCAATATGAACGACTCTAGCTCCAGTGACCGTACGATGTCCATCCAACGGCCGTAGTGCTTCTTGAACCTCTGGTCTTCGTGCTCCAGCCGCCCAAAGCAGCGCCGGTCGTGCCGCATGCTCCTGCCTCCCGTGGCCGGCTGTGATGCCGCGGAGGCCTCACTGCCCCCTACTACTCCCAGCGCTAGCCAGGCCATCCCTCTACTCACCCACACCCCCTGTTATTCTGCGGCGATGGCAGCCTCACCCTCGTACTCCTTTTCACGTGGGCATCCACTGCTGCGTCTTCCCCGGCTCCACGTCGTCCCCTTCCTAGGCCTCGCCGTCGTCCACCGCCGTGGTGCTCTCGGCGCGGCGTGGTCAATGTGGTCAACGACCGACTTCCATTGGAAGAGTACTGTGCGTGGAGAGGCTGACAGCTGGGTCCACGGTGGCCGCAAGGAAGTGCCTCCTTATTACGCGCAAAATAATTATTCCTCCACCTGACAGCGGGGACCCACCGGACGGGCCACCGTATTTCACGAAAAAAATGTTTCCCCTGACTGCTGGGACCCACTAGCTACATCTTCGCACGCAAGGAAGTGCGTCCGGGCAAAAAAAACGATTCGCCCCCCTGACTGCTGGGACCCACCAGCTACATCTTCGCACGCAAGGAAGTGCTTCCGGAAAAAAAAATTCACCCCCCTGACTGCTGGGACCCACCAGCTACATCTTTGCAGGCAAGGAAGTGCCTGACAGTCAGGACCCACCTGGTCGAAGCGTACGTAGCATTATCATTCTGGTCGCGAACGTGTAAGTACATACTGGTCATAGTAGAGGCGCGCATGTACACGTACGTACAACAGCGAGGGTGCAAGAAAGAAAATACGGCCACATACGTACATACGGGAAGGGTCTCGAACGCCCACTCGCGCATACATACATGGCTAGGTCGGAACGGAGAAACAGCATCGTCGTCGTGTTCATGGGGAGGCAACGGAATGCGTCGTGTTCATCGGGAGGCAACGAAACGTGTGGGAGCCAACTGGCTAGGTCGGAACGGAATGCGTGGTCGTGTTCATCGGGAGGGCTTGGACGGAACAGGCGATGGAAACGAGGCCTGGCGTATCGCACAATGGAGGAAACGGCCTTGTGTTCGACCGGCCACGTTCGAAACGGGATCCTGTTCATCGGGAGGGGTCTGGCGTACCGCAAAACGGAGTAAACGGACCTCCTACGGTCGAAACGGGGCCCTGTTGATCGGGAGGGGCCTGGCGTACCGCAAAACGGAGGAAATGGACCTCCTACGGTCGAAACGGGGGTCCTGTTG